>NC_089802.1:9937828-10027828 GCF_029633855.1 Hoplias malabaricus
AATAAAAAGAGTCTTTATTCAGAGTATTGCTAGATCATTTCTCTAGGTTCATCATGATATCTGAATACAATTATAGATCAAATTATGTCAAAAAGTAAAAAAGTAGCACACATGGAGATATTAGATTTTTTTCCCAACATTTTCCCCATAATAAAACACCAGAACATCAATCACTGAGTAGGCTTCACACCTGTGTCTACTTCTGAAAAATAGATAACGTTGTTAAGTTGAGCCCAATTAAAGGCAATAATAATAAAAATACACACAAAACAAAACACAGTACAAAACCCCCTCAATATTGACTCATTATTCAGTGCTACACATGGATACACAAGCTAATCCTCCTTGATCAGGCAAAATAATGAGCAATTGCTGCTGGATACTTTACAGCTTAAGGTGTAATTGGAGAATAGTTGCAGTGTTTTCTGCAGGACACTGCAAAAGTGATACCATTAAGAGGATACACTGGGTGATAGGCTGCCATTGTTCAAAGGGAACAGAAGGGAACACACAATTCACAAATTGTGTGTGGAAAGACAATTGAATAAGTTGAAACTGCATGTTGATGATATGTTATTAATATTGAATGAATCTGTAATGTCTCAGCCTGCTTTTATAAGCAAGTCATTCATTTGGATGAAAGGTCCTAAGAATATAATCAGCCCTAAGTTTAGCTTGAAGTCAGACCGCTCTGGCCCTGTGTTTGCTTATGAGCTGCTCAAATGTCAAGCTGCATTATTTGTAAAACTGCAAATTCTTTTGTGGCTGAACACCTTCTACATTATTCATGCTAGGGCTGCATTATTTTAAGATTTTCTGGGTTTGAAACATAAGCTTCAAACCTAAGCAACATGCAGACAACATTTCTTCATCGTTCTTAATTTCAAATTCATGTCTTTTAACAAAGTTGTTATGGGTTATTGCTGGCAATAACAAATGGCAGAAAAACACACAAAACCTGGAAAACAACCTAAACAAATCAGAACATACACATAGACAGAAACAGACAAATGAATACAGAACTACCCCTAACAAAAACAAAAATGACAGAACAAGGAACACCTATGATTCATCTGTGGCCTATGGTGACTGGCCACTGGGGAGGAGAAGGGGAAGAAAACAGAATCAAAACAAAACAGAAGCAAGTGGAAACGAAAGCATTGCACAACACAAGGCATAATGTGCCAGTTGCACACCAGTGTTTGTATTTGTTATTGTTGAGGATCCAGTCATTTTTGGAATGTCGAGAACATTGATAAAACTTCAATTTTAGACATAACAAAATACATAATTTAATCTTTCACTATCTGAATAATATGATCATTAATCTTTGAGAAAACGTAATGAATTACTAACATGTTAAACACCACTGGTGTTCTTCTTGCCTTTCCTCAATGTTGCTATATCAGTCCTATAATCACTTCTTGTATTAGTAAACAACATCTCTTGTATGTGTTTACTCTGTGCTGTGTACTTAATTAAAGGGGAAAACTGCTATTGTGGGAAAATACTGTTCTTTTTTGTTTGTTTACATTCAGAATCGCAATATCCGCTTGTTTGTGCGTAGCTGAATTTGAACTTGTGTGTAAGTTTCTATTCACAGTTTGAATTACCACCAAAATTAATTTATAACTAGAATTGTTCAGTTTCGTACAACATTGCAGTAATGCATTTAGCCTTCCCTCAAATTTGGAGACATTTCCAACTTTTGAAATCCAAAACAGTGAAAAAAAAAGAAGTAATTACTACTCACCTATGGAGCAGGAATAGGGAAATATCCTCATCTCAGTTTGTGTGTTTTAATGTTTGGAGTTCTCTCTGTTGTCTAGAAACCCCAGATGTGAACCGAGACCTGTTTCTTCACCCATTTACTGACACCAGGCCTGTGTAAACAGATTAGAAAGGCTTTGAGCAAATTGTGAGGAAATATCCTCAGACTTTTATATAAAAAAGGTGTTTTTGATTAAAATGGTGAATGTTGTCTTTAAAGTGTGTTTCTGCCATTTTACTGCTTAATTTACTTTGAAATTTTTACACTAAGTAAAACTGATATGCTGCTCTAAAATGTTTCCTGCTGTTACAACTAACAATATTTGTTGTTAGTACTTTGTTATTTTAAAGGAACACTAGGTAAGATTTGTGTGTTTTGTAAGTGGGGCTCCCCTTAGTGTAATTCATATTTAATTCACTGTACTGATATCAATTGAGACTGGGGTGGTTTCCTAACCCCTTCCTAAAATTTACATAGTGCAATTTCTGCAGTGCTAAGCCCAGAGTAAAAAATGACAGATGCTCTGTTCTCCATATTACTGTACATTGAAGCATCACAATCATTTTAGGCTTTAATTTTAAGGTAAAAATATTATGTTGTGTTCCTTATACCTATTTTTATATTATTTATTTATTTATTTATTTATTTTTAACAAGAAAATTTGTAAAAATTAATTCATTTCAATCACGTTTAATGTCTGTGTGTCATAAATGATAAAATGGCATTGTGCCATCTGGTAGGTATATTAGATAGCAGCATATTCTCATTCACACTGTGCTGCCCCAGATTGTCTCGGTTTTATGGAGAATAAGCTGCTGGAATTCTGTGCTCAGTCAGAGCTTTTAGGAGGGGACAGCATGTTCTCTTTGTAATGCATGGCCTATCTGTAATTGGAATCGGCACCTCTGTTGACTTTAGAAGACATTGTGGGTAGAGGTATATCCTATGGACAGTAACAAAATGAAGAAATTGAAAAAATGAGTTCAGATCTAGAACTTGAAAGCAATTCTGAATGGGTTCTAGAGAGTTCTGTGCCAAAAGTTGTGGAGTGTGTTATTTACAGCATTGATTTCATTGTACATCGTGTTCATGTATTAATGAGTGCTGCTGTGGGAGAATTTTGGATGTGATGTATCAGTGCACATGCTCCTCCACCTCATCATGGCACTTAATTCTTAATGAATCATCTGCCAACAGCACCTGGTCTTTTTCTGCTTCCCTGACAATGATGCTCTGCTTTCTGCTGTGTACGACTTTAGAGCAGTGCAGTGCCAAATGCAGTATATAAATACTTTCACTAGGGACGCAGAGTTGATGAGCTGCTGGCAGCACTGTTTGTCCCGCTGCATATGTGTCTTGGAAGTGGCGAGACTTCTGCTAAGTGCTCTTGCCCGGGGCAATGTGGCTATCCCACCTTGGACTGCCCTCCTCAGTGAACAACTGCTGCTGCTAGTGTTGGTGTTCTGATGTGAGGCAGCTGCTTACATTTAGCTGAGGAACCTGTGCTGGGTTAGATGCATTTCAATAATGGTAAGAAATGCTTAATCCTGCTGTTTCTGATACACCATAAAATGCCATCACAGGGAATCTCACACTCACAAAGTCACTCACACCTGTGTTGAATAATCAGTCCACTTATCAACATGTTTTTATGTAAATTTGGAGGAAACCACAGTATCATGAATTCACAGAATTCACTGAGAGCGACCTGTTCTTTCACAAATGTTTGAAGAAGCAGTCTAAACACACATCTGTGGCCATTGAAGTGACTGAAACACCTGAATTAATTGACTTGGATGGGTGAGGGAATCATTTTGGCAATATAGTGTATGTACACATTAATGAATGCCCATAAATAAACAGATATAAAAAAGTGTACTAGCCACTAGAGCCTCCAAAATAAAAAAATTTGTAATCAGAATGTTAGAAATGTGAGCAGCCCGGTGGCAGAGCAGACACAGAGCAGTGTCGCAGTCACACAGCTCCAGGGACCTGGAGGTTGTGGGTTCAAGTCCCGCTCCAGTCACTGTCTGTGAGGAGTTTGGTGTGTTCTCCCCGTGTATGTGTAGGTTTCCTCCGGGTGCTCAGGTTTCCTCCCACTGTCCAAAAAACACATGTTGGTAGGTGGATTGGCGACTCAAAAGTGGTCATAGGCGTTAGTGTGTGAGTGAATGTGTCACACTGTGAAGGACTGGTGCCCCCTCAAGAGTGTGATCCCGCCTTGCGCCCAGTGATTCCGGGTAGGCTCCAGACCCATCCTGAACTGGATAAGCGCTTACAGATAAAGAATGAATGATGAAAATGTGTTTAGTATATATGGTTTATTATTGAAAACCAGTTCAATATTGCATTGAAAAAAATGCATAAACAAATTCATTCTTTCATTTATTATCTGTAACCGCTTATCCAGTTCAGGGTCGTGGTGGGTCCAGAGCCTACCAGGAACCATTGGGCGCAAGGCGGGAATACACCCTGGAGGGGGCGCCAGTCCTTCACAGGGCAACACAGACACACACACACATTCACTCACATACACACACCTACGGACACATTTGAGTTGCCAATCCACCTGCAACGTGTGTTTTTGGACTGTGGGAGGAAACCGGAGCACTTAAATATGCTGAAGGTTCATGTGTAATCATCAGGTAGCCTTTGTGTATGTTTGAATTCTTAGTACAGGTTGTAAAATCAATTGTCATGGGTTATTCATGAATTTGTGGGTTGAAGATATTACAATGATTCCCATGAGTTGCCGCCCCATTTTTCTTGCAGCTTGTAATTTTGAAAGCCTCTATTTTCTCATTCTTGTTTATTCCTGGAGTGTTATGAGCACATTGTGATATAGTGCTGCGTAGAGTGCTCAGATCCAAATATTCAGGGGGGGCTTATTTCTGATCTTCTCATACATTAGAGTGGGATTCAGATAGCAAGGAATAATGTAATCCCTCCTTTCATAAAACACCCTGAGATATAATCTTAGAATGACAATGTAGGCACTCAGCTGAGTCTCTAGGTGTAGTTTTAAAGAATCGCAAATAGTCTGCACTCTGCAAATGTGTTGGCATTAAGTATCAGAGACATACATATTGAGTCCTGTTTTTATAATCCTATTTCCAGTGGTAGACAAAGTACACAAACCATGTACCAAGGTAAAATATTACTCCAGTAAAAGTTCTCGTTGCAGATCTCCACTTGACTAAAGGTACAAAAGTACATTTACCTTCAAATGTATTTAACTATCGAAAGTAAAGGTATCATGACGTATTATGGCTCTAATGAAGTATTATAATTTCTGTAAGAAGACTCATGTTTAACACATTGTAGGTGAAAATACACTAGTGTCACTCTTGGTTTCACAGTTTTTTTAATAGAATGTCATTTATTAGTCTGACACTGACAAACACAGCAGAAATGGCCAAAGATTATATAAAATGAATGATGTTATATCAGCTATTACATACACTCAAGGTGCTGCCCCTCCAAACCAACAGAGTAAGCCCAATTTATGCTACTGTGCTGAACCTGTGCCCTAGACACCGCGGCCTGCTGCACACCTCTCAAAAAATGTAATTTGTCATTTTAACACAAACCACGACGACTGCGTCTGAAGTTGCTCAAGTTGAGAAGTCCAGAAATATTAACTCCTCTACACTACACTCCCTATATAGTGTATTTTAAGGATTCGTAAAACTAATACCACTACATCACTACATTTTGTTCTACATAGGTTTGAAATTCAGCCCTAGTGGTTTGGGGGTGTAATTGCAGAAAGCTAACGCAAAAAGTATAAACTTTCACAATGGTATAGGACACTTGTGCATAACACAGTTTTTTACACATTTAGGAACACTAGGTAAGATTTGTGTTTTTTCTGCTCCTAGGGCTCCCCCTAGTACAATTAACATTTACAGCGCTATATTGAAATTGGTAGGGAGTGGAAGGGAAGGGGTGGTACCCTCTTCCAAATGTTACATAGTGCAGTTTCTGCAGTGCTGAGCAGAGAGTAGCAACGATAGATGCTCTATCTCCATATTACAGGTCAGTGAATGGTCTCAATGATTTTGAAGCTGTAATTTTAGGATAAAAATATTACACATTGATCTTTTAAGCCCTGTTTTGTCTACATAGTTTCAGAGTATAGTTTGTGCTTTTGTTTGACACCTGTTTCCTAAACAGGCTATGGTTTTATTTTTCTGACTTTTTGCCTGATACTCGTTTTTGTCTTTTGGACATGTTGTACTGATTTTGGGTTTTGGAATATGTTTTCTGGTTTTGACATCACTTCACATACTGTGTTTAATAAACCTCCAACTGATTTTCGCCTTTGGTGAGTGATTTGTGACATCTACAGATCCGTAAACCGAGTATATGAATGAAGAGTAGTTACAAATGACTCAAATACAGTCAAATACTAAACGGTACACATCATTTTGTTCATTCATAATGGTCCTAGGAACTGAAAATTATTACTTACAGTCTCAGATTCGCACAACAGTTGATAAAAACAAAGTCTGCCTTTGGTATTATTGGTTTTTATGCAGAGAAACATTTTCACTTGTTTTAGCGCAGCTACTGTGTTTGTTCATCTCCTAGCAACGTTGCCAGTGTGTGTCATGTGAAGAGCTATGCGTTCAGACATTTTACGGTTTTATTCACACATAATCCAAAAGGAACAGCAGGTTTTCATAATGTAGTAGAGTAAAAAGTAAGATATTTGACTTTGAAATGTAGTGGAATTTAAATAAATTTAAATAGTCATGCAAAATCAAAAACAATTTCAGTGAAGTACAGATACATAAAAGAGTACTTAGATACAATAGCGAATTACGTTTACTTCGTTACTGTCCACCACTGCCTATTTCCCCAAGATCAGTTGGTTTTTCTCAGGTTATTTTATTATACAGAAAGAGAGAAGAGGCAAGAGTTGTTTGCCCCAAGGAGTACATTTGTTCTTTGCCTTTGAAAGAAAAATGATTCTGAATAAATTCTTTGTTCTCATCTCAGCGAATAGTCTTTTTCATGAGACCAGATGAACTCATCTTAAAGGTTAGTCTTTTCTGCGAGGCACAGTGCTGACTCCACTGTTCTCTGGGAGGCAGACAGTAAGTGAGGAGTCCAGCAACTCGCATTTTTTCTTCATTTTTGCAACCTCAAGGCACCTGACAGATTTACATTTAATCATTTCACCCGATTGCTTTTGCCCACGGCTACTAGGGACAGTCCTACCTGAAGCAACTTTAAGTCTTAAGTAACCTTGTTCAGGGGTACAGTGGCAGTAGTCATCTGTTAGTTTCAGAGCCATACGCATCTTGATTCACAGCCAAGTTTTCTGACCATCAGCTAACATTACACCCTACCCACACACACATTCTTAAACATGCTAAATTCATTTGGAAGTAGAAGGTTGCCATGATTTCTTAAAAAGGTTACGATTACTGTGAATAATTCAGGAGCTGTTGCTATTAAACTTTTCTGTAGCTTATGTAGCAATGAAAATGAGAGCGGAATTTTGGCTCTTACACATACTGCATTAAGATTTAAGACAGAAGCACTATTCTGTTGTTAAATTTAAGTCTGAAGTCCATTTGTTTATCATGAGGCATAACCTTACATTTTAAAAGAAAATTAAGATGAGAGAAACTTTTTATTTTGGAATGTACACTGTATGGAACAGGACTGCCTGCAGAGTGAAATGGCAGCCTTCACAGTGTGTGCATTCTGGGTCCGGACTGACTGATTTGTAGTTCTTGTCTTCAAGGTGCTCTTAATGCATTTGTAAGTGGATGAAACAGCAGTGGCCGTCTGCCATTACGCGCTCATTTAGAAAGCAGTAGGACAGAGACATGATGTGCCGACCCTGCCAGACGGCAGCGTTGTGCGTCAGAGTGTCACTGTTGGAAAAAAATTAAAGAACTGGATTCTTTCTTTCGTTCTTTCTTTCTTTCATTCTTTATTTCTTTCTTTCTTTCGTTCTTTCTTTCTTTTTAAATCTTACTTTTTAATGTCTTCTAGTGATTAAAGACTCAGGTACAGGAGGAATGTTGTCACAGTCAGCTTTTTTAAGATAATTATGCTGTAATATATATGTAAATGTATAATTTTATGCTGTAAGTTTTATGTTGGTGATGACAGAATAGCCTACATAAAGACATTATACATAAAAACATTTTGTTCACACTGTTGACTACATGAGATATGAAAACAGCACATACACTTGAGAAGCAAAAGTGTATTGCTAACAGTTCAGACTGAAGATAACAAACCAGAACAGGTTTTGCAGATCACTGCAGAAAAAGGCACTGGGGAAAAATGTGCTCAGTCCCCTGCCAGATAGAGAGGAACCTCTGATCCTAAAAAGTGACAGTTTCTGTAGACTGCCAAGCAATTTGTTGAGTGGTGCATTTTATTGGCTAGTGTTCATTACAGGAAACTGTTGGATCATCATTCTGTCAGTCATATGTCATTTAACCAATCGTATTGAGGAAATATGACCTGGTGAAACAGGCACATACCAGTGAGGGAATAGGCTGCTTAAACCTGTGATTGTGTAGGATACAGAGAGCCTTAAATTTAGCTTTTAACAAATGTACTTATTATATGATTACTAATGTTTAAGCTTTTAAAGATGAGAAGCAATTTAAAGGAAATTTATCAGTCCATTCATTTTTAATTTCTTGCACTCATGTTAGGGACAGCTGCTATTCTCAAAGGATTCAGGAGAATTAAATGAGAGTATTTTGAAATTGGAGAGTAATGACATGTTAATTGTTAATGTTATGGCATGTTTTAGAATTACACATTATTTATATCATAAGATTGTACAGTATTGTGATGTTGGAGGTTGCAGTCAAAACACGAGGCTAAATAAGTCTTTTTTACACCATTAAATGCACAGCTAAAATTAGTGTTGCATTGGTATTGGCACCGATACTGGCACTTAAACACAGTATTGGTATCGGCTACAGAGAGCATCGATACCATAGGTGCAAATGGACCCCTACTGACTATTCCCTACATGTAGTACACATGGCACTTTTTGGGACACACCCTGTGAAGCAGATATTGACACACAAGTGCGCCACTAGATGCAGCTCAAATTAAAATTGGGGCAAATTATAAACAGACTGGGTATTTCATACCACATGACTTTTGTCGATATTTATGGAGACTAGACAACTTTCACACACACTACACAACTGGGGATAACACACTACAGAACCTCAAATTCCCCAACCAAACACACAAGTCGTGTTTCCTAAGAGACACAGATAAACACGGACGTACAACTCCCTGCGGTTACTGTTTGCGCTGCTATTTGTGTAGATCCACACAAGCAAAAACGTGTAAACATGTCTTTGGGTTGTGGATGGGAAGACATAGTCAGCACTGTCTTTAAACACTGCAGCAGGAGCTGGACATTAGTAGAAAAGCACATCCACCTTAAATGCTTCAGAAATATTAGCGGTAAGGTGGAATTCAAAATTAGAATGCTGGAATAAAGGCTGTAACAGTGTGTTTTGTGGCTCACTATGTTCTCTTACAGGTAATATTCATTATTTGGGGATGTGCATCCAGCTTAGTACTGTCTAGGAAAACCTAAGTATCAGATCAGGATTCAATATTGGCAGGTACTCCATATTAAAAGACTTGAATCAAAAACACTTGATCGGGCCATCACTGTTAGTTAGACCAACCATCATTGGTCATTACAGTTGGATAATGCAGCATGTTCTTTTTGGTGTTAAAAATAAACTCTAATACTTTGACATTATATTTTGTTTTGGTTTTCATAATATTGTATCACATCTCACCATTCATTATAGGCATATCGAGATGTAGTGTAACCCCAGCATGCCAAATACCACTGATTCATTCAAGCAACCACAAAGAAGCTCGCTAACACAGGTCAGCAGGAGTCCTTGGAATGTGCATTTCACAGTAGTGACAAATATCCTCATGACAGTGTAAAAAGCTGTTCAGTCAGGCTTATTAAGTTTATGCCTTCCTACTTGTACTTGTTACTGCATTGTGGACTTTTATTTGTTTATTGTTCATGGCTCTAAAACATAAAATCTTTTAATGTGTATTTAATAGAGAAGTGCATGGTGTTAATTCAAGTGTATTATATTTTATTAGCGATACAGAACACCGCTTTAACACAATAAAATTTGTAAGTATAGCAGTATAAATATCTGGATTTATAGGCACTTATCTAGTAGTTAAGATAGATAGAGTTGCTATCTGTACTCGGTATCAGCAGATACTTGAACATGAAATATCGGTATTGGTATCGGAAGGGAAAAAGTGGTATCCGTGCACCCCTAGCTAAAATCAAATGTTAGAATTAATTTGTAGTTTGATAGATTGCCTTGATTGTTGAAATCTGAGAGTTTGAAACATGTAGACATGTGAACTATTCGAATGAACAGGCTGGACCAGCATGGCTTACACATGCAAATGTGATCCAGGCTGAATTTCCTCAGCGTCTCCCAGTAGGTCATGCTCCACTTACACTAAGCAGGGACACAAGAGACACCAACATGAATAGAAGCTGAAACAGATCCACTGCTTTGTGTAATCTTGGCTCATGCTGCATTTTACAAATGTTTTCTTGTCTTGTTCATTAATGCTGTAATTCAGTGAACTAAAGATTGTGTTGATATGTGCCAGAGGAAATTTGCTTTTAGATAACTGTTAAGAGTCTTTATGAGTGTAGAATGAGGCCAGTGGTATCCATCCAGATGTATGCAAGTGTGTTTATAGGGCCCAAAATATGTAGATGTGTGATAAGACATGATCATAACTGGTTTCATTTCAAGGACATTGACCATTGTGCATCATACTACTGGATCTGTGGTTAATTCGGGTTGATGTCTAACCTCTGGCAGCCAGGGATTAGCATTAGCATTAACGCAGGCCCTGTACGGTCTGAGTAGCATCTGGAGAGTCATGCTCCATTAACCGGAGCATCCTGCAATACATCGGCTAAGCTAGCGCTGCTCTAGTATGCCTTCTGGGTTGATGTTCACTGCTATGTATCCTGAGACCCTAAGGACCCTCTGCCATGAAGAACAGAGCTTATATAACCCTGCCACTTCCTCAGTCACAGTGGGCCTGTCTGGGCTTGGTGTGAGTGCAGAAAGGGTCATGTAACTGAAGTGCACTTATCATTTCTTATTGAATCTGGAACGGTGTCACATGCATTTGATGCTGTATTTGTACATTTGGATCTTTCAAAAAAAATATTTGCCCTGTAACTATTTCCTATTCCTTTATTGACATCATTTAACTGTTTGTACTAAATGATTAGCTGTAACAAGGATCTGTCGAGATAATCATACTTGCTGACTCCAAACCAAGCAAGTATAAAAACAGCTCTCTTATTTGTATCTCACATTTCTGCTAGGCATAAGGGGATGTATGATGACTGAAGGTTTTTATTTACACATTAGGTGCTAAAATGAGCAAATGGAGCTGTGTTTGCTTTGGCAGTGGACATTTGTAGAGTAATAGCAATCAAAGATGGTGTGAGAGGTGCTGAGCATTTAGTGTTTACTAAGCATAGATGATCATTGGGAAGGAACATATGTTTCCCCATTGTTTAGTTTTAGAGAAATATCTCTTTTTTCTGTGTGTTCTGTGTTTCTGTGTCCTCCATGTTGAAGGATTAGGGCTGATGCTATAACCACAATTTTGTAATACCGCTCTATTGACCAGCCAACCTCAAGGAATGACAAGCAACCATCAAAACCGCAATGTATAGATGTTTTCCGTGATTTGCAAGGTTTGTAATGTAATATGCAATTATTCCTTAATGGAAAACATACAACGAAACGTGTCTTTCACATTTAACCCATCTGTGGCAGTGAACACACACACCCACTAGTGTAGCGTTTGGGGGTTCAGAACCTTTCTCAAGGGCACATCATGGATGTTTCTGCTGGTCCTGGGGATTGAACCGGCAACATTTCGGTACCAAGCCCGGTCCTCTAACCATTAGGCCAAGGCTGCCCCCTTGTTTTACACTTTTGTGCTGGTAATGAATGTTAAATACATTTGTTTAAAGAAATTTAAAAAGAAAAATTATAAGGGTATATCAGCCAATTTAGACAAGGCAAATATGCAAAATCTGTGCCAGAAGGGTCGCTGTGAAATGGGAAAATACATAGAATTGATCTCATCTAGCTACTTGTCATCCAACTATCCAGGCCCAACTGCCTCCACCACCACCAAGTCATGGAGCAGCTTCAAAGAGAACATCTCAGCATGGTTCCAGCTGACAGTTAGGACTATAGCACTAGAATCAGGATAAATAAGTAATTTGGACCAGCAATATCGCATATCGCAGTGTTGAGCTGGTGACACTGGTGATTCTTTCACTGTGTCAGCTCTATGAAGGATCAGAATGTCAAAAATCTGACAGATTTTAAATTTTAGAAATATTTTGGTATTTGGGTAATTTTTGACATTTTAGATGATGATGATGTTCCATACAATGATGTGTATGGATAGTGTAGGTGTGCCAGTACTTTTAATATTTAACACTTGTGTGTGGGTATGTGGCAGGGCATTCAGTGGCAATGTGTCACAGGCAGTAATCTCCATTATGAATTTGGAGAACTGACAGAAAACTACATGAGCTGTAAAATTATAAAGACCTGTCACACAGCTCCAGGGACTTGGAGGTTGTGGGTTCAATTCCCACTCTGGGTGACTGTCTGTGAGGAGTTGGTGTGTTCTCCCCGTGTCTGTGTGGGTTTTCTCCGGGTGCTCCGGTTTCCTCCCACAGTCCAAAAACACACATTGGTAGGTGGATTGGCGACTCAAAAGTGTCTGTAGGTGTGAGTATGTGAGTGAACGTGTGTGTTGCCCTGTGAAGGACTGGCGCCCCCTCCAGGGTGTATTCCTGCCTTGTGCCCAATGATTCCATGTAGGCTCTGGACCTGCCGTGACCCTGAAATGGATAAGCAGTTACAGATAATGGATGGATGGATGTTGTATGTATTCCAAAGGCATATGCAAGTGATCCCCAAAGTACTTGTACTATAACAATTAATATTGTTGCTGTCCAATGTAAACATGCATCTCCAAAAATAGCAACTTTCAATAAGAGTTAATGTAAATAGATTTTATTCCATGTAATTTTGCAGCATATCTATTGGTTCATTCATCATGATATGTCCATACAATGTGAAGGAGAGCTGTTGTGTTCAAATGATGTAATAAACTAAAAACTGAGAAAAATGGAGATAGACCTTCGGAGCTGACTCATCAGAGAGCCTTCACAAAAGTCTGGAAGTCATTTTTTATTTTATGTTTTAGTGTTTGTTAAAAATTTATCATGATTTTTCCTTTAAGATTCGCCAAAAACTGCAGTGTGCCAGATTGAGGGGAAAAATACATGTGCTCATTCACTTCAGCCAAGCCATTTAACACAGTGATAGGAGAACAGTGATCACATGCTTGTGTCAACAGGAATCCAGCCAGATTTCATAAGCTGTAGCTTATCATGATCAGCTCTAATAAACTTTTTATGTGCTGTCCTTGGAATACTCATGTATTTTTATGTGCTATCCTTGGAACACTCATCTGTCCTCCCTAAATCAGCACAAAATATTGGTAAAAACACAATTGAGACAAAATCATGTGCATGGCATGGCTCGCTTCTTATGTGTCCGTTCACTAACATGTTCCTTTCTCTTTTTTCTGTTTTCCTTACCACCGCTGCTCTCACTTTTACAACTGAAGGAAGTGGAGGTAGGTCACAATTTCTAATCTCTTGTATTCTTTGTGTCGTTTTGGCCTTTTTCCCCATCTCCAAATTGCAGTAGTAATTATAATTTAATATTCAATGATTTAATGTCTGGGCTTTGGGATGATCCATGCATGTTATAACTACATCAGCAGCTTATTTGTTTAATGTCTTTTTTGGTAATAGCTTCCCTGACAGCTACATAGCTTTTCTGAAACATAGTGTTGAATTGTCTTCCAACAGTGAAGGGTGGTTTCTCTTATCTCTCAATAGTAAGATCATTAGGTACTCTTTAACTGATTATGACAGTTTTGGTGGTCTACCAAGTCATCAAATAAATAAATAAATGAAACACATGGATTCTAATTGGCATTCTGTATAGCACTGTATTGTTAGGTTTGATATTGGGAGTACATTATCAAAAATGTCTCAAAAACAAGTAAACATTGACATCGTTGGCTGATTGAATTATGCTGAAGCTAGCAAATAAAAAGTTTCTTAGTGAAGCCAATCTGCTGCACACTGTTACCCAGTTTTTTCTAGGTGCTGAGTGTGTTGCACAGATTGAGTTTCCACTGGTTCTGTTTCCATGAGTGTGAACTTTTGTCAAGTTATGATCTATGTTCCCATGGTGACAGAAACTTTTGTGTAAACTGCAGGTTTGCGATTGTGATGTATTGATTAATGACCTTTAAAAAGAATTACAACTGTGCTTTTTTTCCAATAAAAACAAATAATCTTGCTAAGCTTCCTTTAATATTACATATGCAATTCATGTCACATATAATATTAATTATTTCCTTAGGATGACTACGTCCGAAACGTGGAAGATCCACAGGGTTCTGAGGAAAGTGAGTACAATATAATGTTATGAATTTGGATCCAAGTCTGCATCATGCAGGGCTTTCCCAGATTTTCAGGTTTTCAGGTGCTGGCCTATGTTTTAAGGTTTTATGAGAATCAGTTTAAAAAACTGTATGCCAAAACACTGTTTCCTGAATTGTGTACTTTACATTTCTCACCCACCTACGCACACACACACCACGCTGGCTTGTCATAGTTTGTGTATGCCATTAGAGCAATTCTCAGCACATTTATTTCTGATAACTGTGAATAAGTCAACAAAGGACAAAAATTAAACCAGTGGTGAAGTTTTAATTCCAAATAAGAGCGCTGTTAAGACCATGAAACACACTCCTCTCCCTCAGCCAGAGGAGGGGCAGATACTCCTTGGCTCCCAATCTGAGAATGCACTTTTCTTTGGTCTTCACTTTTATTTAGCCAATCTGTAGCCAGACTTAGCTGTCCATCATTTAGTGCTGCAGCCAATGGATATATATATATTTTTTCTCTCAACACAACTGTGATGGCAATAAAACTGACTGACTTTTAGAATCAAAGTAAGTCTTTATACATAAAAATCACATTTGATAATAAGGTTGAAAATGAAATTAAATTATGTATACTGTGAACTCTTTGTGAGGACAGCATTTGTTTACTTTGTTATAAAAAATATTAAGCAGCAGCTTGAATGCTTGCACTTTGTTTCTTGATGTGAGTTTACTTGAAGTGTGCACTGTGTAACAGTAGTATCTAGGAAAATCTAAGTATCAGATTGGGACAGTATCGGGAGATATCCAATATTTAAAGGCTCGTATTGGGAAAACTTGATCGGGACATCACTATTCCTTAGACATACATTTTGATAATTACGATTACATAATGCAGCATGTTTCTTTTTGGTGTTAAAAATAAAGACTAATATTTTGGCATTATAATTTGCTATGGTTTTCATAATATCCTATCATATATCGCCATTTTTTGAAGCATATCGAGAGAGTTTTTTAATCATATCTCCCAGCCCTAGTTATCATCAGTTGGTGATGGCCTGCTGACATTTCAAAATGTTCATTTTTTCAGTAAAAAAAAAACCAAAATCTCTAAGCAGTTGCTGCGTTACTGCATTTGAAAATGCACTGTGTTCATAGTAATTTCAACAGAAAACATTTTTAAACTTTAGAAGTTAACAATTATTGATTTATTACATTGCTTTTCTAATTACATGTTAGATTCATAAATTATTAACAATTACATTTGTTTGCATTTTAAAACGCTCCTTCGCAGTAGGTAAAAATAAAAATCACAAGTAATGATTTTATTCCACAAAAACATTTCAGATACATAAGAAAATACATATGACTGTAAACATAGTGTTGCCTAAAAATGATTAGAAAATATGTTCTATGCAGTACCAAAACATTCTCTATGACTTGAAGCAGAATATCTTAAAATGCCATATACAAACATCAATGAAGAGGTTCCTTAAAGACTTATAGAAATATTACAAGAGTTTAGTCACAGAACTTTTCACTGTGTGGAGAGTATACGTGACTGCAAACCAGCAGCCATCAACAGAACAGCCATCGTGCTCAGACACACATAATCACAACCATTCCAAGATATTTGTCTAGAAGATTAAGGTTGTGTGATCCGTAGTTGGTAGCATAAGGAGCATAAATGGAGTTAAGAACTAAATTATTATTATGAAGCCTACAGTCTGTGGCTGAATGTGAATGGTATCAACCCACTCAATTTCTCAAAGCTCACATGTGTCTTATCAAAGGCTGAGGGTGAGCAGACCTCCTTTTTGCCTTTAACTCATGTCTCTTAGTTCTCAGATCAGTGAGAATAGCTAATGTGTCCGTGAGACAGGAGCATCCTCAGTTCAGCTGTACAGCATTAATCAACACGCCAAAGGATTTGCTTCTGCGGTGCAAGTGTCATCTCCCTCTCCAGCTGAGTTAAAAGACAGAGAAATCAGAGGGGGAGAGCAGTCAATCAGAAACAAATGGCATGTTAATCCTGCATATTACAAAATATTTTTTACGTTTTTACTTGGATAGTTTTTATTCAAACTATCCATAAATCGATGCTGTATATTTATCTTTCAGCATTTCAGATGCTTTATTTACCATCATTAGCTGTGTCCATTTTAGTAGCTTTAGTCATAACCATTAATCTTTAAAAGCTTTGTCGCATGAAAACCAGTCTGTAATATATTCCCTTGATGTTGTTGAACATGGTTTTAATGATTTAATTAGGTACCACCAATTATGCTTTGTAACTCTAAAACCTATGACACTAATTATAACCCTGGCTAGGATTTCTGCCTGATAATGGCTTGGATTCCTTGGGTATATATATATAATTTTTGAAGAATTAAAGAGAATGATTTTAATTCCAGTCAATTGCTTTGCCAGCTGAGCTTTGCATAATTTACTTCAGTTGCAGACTGATCGCTATTTTTTTTTTTAAATAGAGCATCCTAAGTCTATCTATCTATCTATCTATCTATCTATCTATCTATCTATCTATCTATCTATCAGTGTATCCATAAGACTTAAACAAGCCCGTTCTCCATATGTGAATGGTTGTAATGTTGTTAACTATAATTACATTTTGCTGATAGAAATGAAAAATGGTTAAGTTAGGTGCCTAACTACAGACCTGCTGTTAAGTACATTTTTGATAGTACCCAGTGTGCTTGTGCAATTACACACTTGCCAGTCACTACAAAGCATGATTTTGTGGTGAACATTATTGGCAAGAATAAAGGAAGAAATGTTACATAAAGTAGCATATAGAATCTCTATGCAGGAATAAACAATGCAAAGGCATTACTGAATTTGAGTTATAAAACAGCTAATTAGATTGCTGATGCAGCTTAGCTGCTAAACAGTAACCTCTTCTCACATACAGAACAGTATAATTACTTGAGAGATATTAGACATCAGTCATTGTCTGTAATATAGGTGTTTTTCCACATTGACCCTCTGAAATGTTGTGACAGATATGAAGAGTGCTTGAATTTAACAGAATCTTGTATCAAATGGCTGTTTACTTAACTGAATCAAGTCGCATTGTTCTCCATTAGAAAAATGATAGCTAAGCTAATGACTCAAGATTTACATCAGATTAGCTGAACCAAGATACAAAGATTAAACTCTGTGTGCTGGTTCTTAGTTCTTCTGACTCCGAGCAATTCATTAGAATTTATCTGTGACTACCATGCTTACAATGTAGTTCTCTCTAGTGTATTTGTAGCGCATGTTTTGGCTGACATTTGTAGCCCTGGATCGGAAGTTTAAATCGGCTCCAGTAGCCATGCTGGGCCAATGAGGACTCAGGAGCAGATGAAAGCAGCAGAGAGAGGAGATAAACTAGCCAAATAAACAAAAACAAGCTGATTAGGATAAACTGCTAAGCTAATTTCCTGCTCTGAAGTGGAGTAGCATGGGCTCTTTTAAACGGTTGTTGTGAGGCAGCAAAGGAGTGAATCATTTAGAGAGAGACATCTATTAATGAATGAGCATGTCGCTATGCTGCAGAAATTCCATTATGTTCTAAGGTTTCTATGGAAACATCTTCAGAACAGGATCAAGCTGAGAAAAAGTGGGGGGTGGGGCATAGTGGGAAATATGTGACCAATTTCACCTTATTTGGTCTGTAATACACTCACACACCTGCAGCTGGTGATCATGCAGAGATACCACAGCCACTATTAATCCTCCCAGTGCACATTACAGTTATTTATCCTTGCGTTTTCTTACAATTATTATAAACATGGAAACTCCATGAGAATGAATATCTTTTCATCTGCACATGTATTTAAGCCAGAGGCAGCTGAGTGTGGCATTGGATTATGAGTGAGTCTTTAATGTTGATCCTGTTGAGAGGAGGATGACTTATGACAGAATGTGAGAAATGAGATTTTACCAGTCTCTGCTGTATTGGAAAAGCCTGCTTTATTATAAACCTCTGTGTTAGAAACATTAGAGAGAAACAAACTCTCCATCATACATTTACCCTTGGTATTACACAGACCTTTGTTCAAAACGTAGCAAGGGAGACATGTCTGTGTGTGCCTTGTTTGTCCACTGCAGCCAATAAGGTCTTGTACACATGTTCTGTTCTTGCAAGCAATAGGCAATACTTGTAACCCTTACCCCTACACACAATGAATCAAGTCTGTGGAGCTGGACCAGAGACTAAAGCTGCATTTTATTTTTTTTAAGGCCAATGATGAGTATTTACATAAAAAAATATATATATATATAGATTGATTAACAGTCTGAGAACATATTTTTTAAATGTGTACTCAAATTTAAAATTTAAGATTAATTAATTAATTCATTCATTATCTGTAAGCGCTTATCCAGTTCAGGGTTGCGGTGGGTCCAGAGCCTACCTGGAATCATTGGGCGAAAGGCGGGAACACACCCTGGAGGGGGCGCCAGTCCTTCACAGGGCAACACAGACACACACACACATTCACTCACGCACTCACACCTACGGACACTTTTTGAGTCGCCAATGCACCCGGAGGAAACCCACACGAACACGGGGAAAACACACCAACTCCTCACAGAGATTTAAGATTTTTATACGAATAGTAAAAATATGGGTAGAATCATCATCATCATCATCTTTTCCGCTTGTCAATTTCAGGGTCGCAGTTGTGTATAATCAAGGAGGTCATAATGTTATGGTTGAAATTTCAGTTTGTTTATTTAGTGAATATCATAATCAATGTTTCCGGTGAAAATATGTGTTGTTTGAATATCTGTCTAGGGTCTAACTAACTGGTACCTATTTAGTGTTACTTTTTAGAACAATCTATATAGGTTTTACTGAATGAGTAAACAAATCTTTTGAGACACAGTTCCAGTCAGTCTCAGAATATATCCATGTGGACATTCGTAGGTCCAATATGATTAAGCTGCATATACCCTTTCTGTCTGATGCATCTAAATTGTCTGCCTCAGAGTTCAGCATTTGAACAAATCTTATACCTGCAACAGAAATCCGTATGAAACTTTCTGCGTTCCTTATCATATAGGTTCAGAGTTGCAGTCCTGTTTTTCTGCAGCTTTCAAGCATAACATAATCTGGAGGATGAATAGGGCTACATTGGATAATTTTTGTTATAACAAGGGTGTGCACTCCACTCATTTGAAGTCATCTTTAAGTGTACCTGATGTTCTCTTCCTCTAAGCAATGGGTAAAACAGCATTTGTTAGTGCCCAAGGTGTTAGTCCCTGAACAGTATGGTTTATCTTGTGGTGACCTGACAAACATGCTATTACTGCAGTGTACATAGAAGGAGATGTTGGGACAAGCATCTTCTTTCTCCAATATATTTATGGAACCTAACCTATAGGGTTTCTTCCAAACGTTGGATGCTAGGCAGGAATACATGTTACACAGGGAGCCTGTCCATTGCAGCGTGTTACACACTCACACCTGTGGACAAACGACCAACCATCATGTGTTTTTTGATGGTGGGTGGAAACCATGGCACCCAGAGGAAGAAGAGAGTACACAGTAAAAACTCCTTAAAGACAGCAACTGGAGGCAAGGATCAACCCAGGGTACTGTGGCCCTGGAGATGTTTGGCAGTGACACTTTGCCACTGTACCAGCCAAAAAAGATGTTGCAATAGTTACATTTTTTCTTTTATGTAGGTGAGTGCCTTTAAAGGGATTCTATGATTGTGGGGAAACACAGTTATTTACAGTCAGAAGCTTTGCATCTTTATGGTGAAACTCTATGTTTGAAGGGAAAATAACAACTCGTTTATACGTGGCTGAGGTTTAACTTGTCTGTAGGTTTTTATTCACTATTTGAATTACCCGAGAGAGAGAGAGAGAGAGAGAGAGAAAGTGATTTTCCAAGGTTGAGAAATCTTTTTATTACCATACTTCATTCCATTGGGTCTATTTAAATCAGTCGTGTCTGTTTGAAACATAGTGAATTTCAGCTGTTGTTTTTTAGTTTTTTGACTATATTCTGGTTTTACATTTAGAAATTATTTGGGTTTTTTTTGCTTTCAGTTGATTGAGATTGGAAGCAGTATCTCCCTGGGCACCAGTTAGAAGCTTTAACCATTTGAGCAAGCTGTCAGAGTGAATAATAAGTGTTGCGTGTGCTGGTGTATGGAGTCACATGCTTCAGCAGTGAGATTTAGCTAAGGACTATTACACTCGCTGAGTGACAGGAATAAGAGAGAGAGATGAGATGTGACATGCAGAAAAAGGCCAAAACAAAACATGCAGTCCATCCTCTCCAAGTTACCAATGTTTAGAGCATAAGCTCTCAGCACTAGAATATCAGTCAGTCAGAATTTTTTTCTTTTGATCAAATTCACCCCTTAACATCAACTTTTGTCTTCTTTCACCCAGTGCACCATTGAGATATTTCTGTAAAGGAGCTTGTGTGAGAGGTCTGTGAAAGCGAGTGCTCTGCCGCTGCGGAGAAGAACGCTCTGTCTCAGTGAACTCACTGAAGGGATTGTTTTTTGTTTTGCTGAGGAGGGGGGAGAGAGAGTGGAAGAGAAAACTCCTGACTGTGTGAAGCCTTTTTATGATGGCTTCTGAAGACGATCTCCCTGTCTTTATTTAATCAGAATGTGTGCTGGGCTTCAGGATGTTTGTTTATCTAGTTGTTTATCTGCTTTGCTATCAGACATTTGGAACAGATGGCGTTTTTCTCTAACGAAGCTTCGCTTCCAGCATGTTCTCTCTCACAGTTCCTGGGTCTTTTTTATTTATTTATTTTTTTGACTCAACTTCCCTTGAATTATTCATATTCAGTCTAAGCTGAGATAAGTAAAGACAAGTTTTAAGATGCCTGCATTTCATAGATAAAAATAAAGCTTTTCACTTGAGCTATAAAAATGATGTATGCCTCTTATTTAGTGCATCATATCCCTATAACTTTTTATTAGTACCCATTCACGTCCATTGTTTTTTTTTTTTTTCAATGTTGTAATGAATATTATTCAGCTCAGCAGCTGCAGACATTGTGGGGAAAAAGACTAGAACAGGGTACAGAAACCCTGCTGAAAGGGGAACGGTGATTTAATTATAGTTCAGTTATATCTCTGCTGCCCGACAGGTGTGGACACAACCAAGGACCCATGTCAGAAGGTGAAATGCAGCAGACACAAGGTGTGTGTGGCCCAGGGCTACCAGCGAGCCATGTGCATCAATCGCAAGAAACTGGAGCACAGGCAAGTCACAGTACACTGCATACTGGTCTACTGAATATAAAAACATTAAAAGTTAATCATGTGTTACCAGTGTGTTATTTATATAATGGTGTTAAAATGTAATTGCATATACAGTTTTCAGGGGCATGGTTTTGTCCTGGTGATACAGGTATTACCCAAGACAGCATTGTAAAAATAGCATGTTTTAATGGATTGTTTTTAAGAGTTTAAGTACACATAGTTTAGTTCATTAAATAATTAGTCATTAAAATCACACGTGTTTAAACATTGCGGTTGGCTGTCCTTTGATGAGTCAAATTGTATGCAAGATTTATGCGTAAAACATTATATAATTTTCTGTTTATCTATCAGATAATGAATGAATGTTTTAGATTTTTTTTCTCCAGGAATGTTGTGTATGTTACATTTCAGCCTTAGTTCAGAGGAAATTATTAATTTTATTGGCAACTTCAGTTCCATTTATAAATGTATATGTGTTAAGGGGGCTCAACATGTTCTCAGGTTGAGGTACCTCCCCTAACTATCCTTAACACTGGGTCTGGCAGCCAGTTATGAACATGTGACAGAAAATTAAAGGTGATTCCGTGTATGGAAAATGGCAGTTGGGTCAAAGAAAATGCACTTTCTCCTCCCTAAACCTGCATGCTTGAATTGCCTTTAAACACGCCACCTTACTCCCAACTGCTCCCCGGATAACAAAATGGCTGCCTGCCACTCTGGGTATGGGGTGTTCACTGTCCAGATCATTCATATGTATTTTTATAAATGTGTGTGTGTGTGTGTGTGTGTGTGTCCACTGCCACAGATAGGTAAAATGCAGAGTCCAAATACTGCTTTGCAATGATGATAAAATTAAGTTTCACATCTTAATGTGCATGTGTGTGCTTAGTGAGTATTTGTCTTTACTCTGTGTTCTCCATTTTATCTGCTGTGAGAAACTGCTCTAAAGAGCTACAGCATAATCGGCAAAACTAATGGGCCAAAACATCATTGCCTGCAGTCTATATCCGCAGCAATGGGCATTTATTTCTCCTCTGTGACTGTGTCTGTGAGACCGTGTGATATTGTTAGGTTCCCTCTCTCAGCACCATTAACTGCAAACTCAACGGTGAATGGCCGAGTTGTGGCTTTGCTGACAGGGTGATACTGTCTGATCACACAATCAAAGATTCAGCCAACCACCACACTGAGAAGAAAGGTCAAGGCAGTTTACTAATGGATCATGGGTAATTTTGGTAACTACATGATGTTGAACAAGGAACTTAATGTTGTTAAAAATGATCCGCCCCTTGTCTTCAGTACTCATCCGCTATCAGTGCTGTCACAACATTGGTTTTAAAAGTACAGTTGTCTACATTGAGTAAGTTAGTTATTTGTTTGTTGTTGTTTTTGTTTTTGTTGGACATACAGATTATACTATTATCAGAGGCTAATGAATGTATTGAGTTTCATCTAGTACTGCAGGGTCCTGGGGTTGTGGGGTCGAATTCCGTGTGTGTGTTCTCCCTGTGTCTGATTGGGTTTCCTCCATGTGCTCCGGTTTCCTCCCACAATCCAAAACCTCGATATGTCCAGTACTAATATTACTAAACTGGACATACATTCACTGAAATATTTGTCTCATCCAGGAGATAGGATTTAGTCCACCATTAGCTGCACCAGGCTGTTATTAGCCGTATAAACAAGTACTGACACACTGGGGTCAGCTGTGTCCTAATGGTTAGAGTAGTGTATCTGGGACCAGAAGGTCAGTGGTATAGTATAGATTTACACCCCCATCCTTATTTTACATCTCATAGACTTTCCGGCAGTATAAGGCCCATCTGATTAACTTATATATTTAGGGTCTTAAAAATGGCAAATGGTGTCAGGCACATCTGCCTGTGCCTTTTGAGTTTTCTTCTGGAAGAAAAGGTTGATTGACGATTTTAGCATGCATGATTCATCTGATAAATGCTCATTGCCCTTAATGCATTAGTGTGTGTGAGTTCACTGCAATGGATGTGCTGAACGCGAAAGAGACATTTCTTTGTATATTGTACAATAATAAATAAAGAGGAGGAACTGTATTATAATTTGGGTATTTTATATTTAATTTATTTATCATTGTTTTGCTGCTGTGAAATGCCATCTCCTCTTTGAATATTGAGCATTGCACCATGCTGTGACTTTTGAGGACCTTACTTTGTTGAGTTTATTTCCCATTTCCTCTGCCAATCATTCAGAGATCTGTCTCTGCCACAAATGATTTCTTTTCTTAATGAGATGAAACAGCAGGATCTATATTGCTACCGACAGGGTGTTAAGGCTGATTTGCAATCAGACATATTAATGTGGCTTTTAAATGTAAAGAATATAAGGAAATGGACAAGAAGTACTACAAACAGTAATCTACACTGACATTGTTTTTTTTAATCATGAACGCATTGGACTTTCTTGACTAATCGTTGTGACGCTAGTTTATACACATTCACCTACATTTAGCAAAAGATGCTTTACTCCATTATGCACTGACACTGCCGTTGTATTTGTTTGTATTGTAGGGTCAGACATGTTAACTGCAAACCCTGCCAACTGTCAACAGCAAACCCTGTGTGTGGATCTGATGGACATAACTATGCTTCACAGGTACATACATGTAAATAGCACTGCCTTAATACACAAACATAGGTGCAAATAAAGCTGCACAAACACACCACTGATCCCCTTCTCACTCTCAGCATATAACAAATTAAATATTTATGAGGTGACTGCAGTTGCATAAGGGAGTGAGCAGGATATAGAGAAAGCAGGAGAGGGTAAAAAAAGCAAGAAATTGGAGGGACAGAGAAGGATGGAGAGAGGGAGGGCCACTGAGTGAGTAGTCATTTTCTCTGTGGCTCTTGTGCACAAGGTCAAAATTAAAAACGATACATAAATCAATAAAGCCGGCAGCAGGCGAGTGATACGCCACTCAAATCAGCGAAGGCTATTAATCAAACTACTGCATTCAGCTACAGCAAGATACTCTCACTCTCTCTCTCTCTCTCATACACACACACAAAAGCAGCTACATTCCAGCGCATACAGAAACACATATATACACAGACACAAACACACACAAATTCCAGCACACTTACTCTCACATCTCTGTTATAAAAAGATGTGCCATCCTATACCTGCATAGTGATACTTTCTTGTAAGATTAAATATGTAATGTAAGATTAAATTAAATAATTTGTTAATTATATTCCAAGATTTTCTGAGATAATTTCTCTAGATTAGATGCCTAAAAGTTTTGCAGACTTTTCTAACCTTTGACTACCCTTTTGTTTGTAATTGTGAATAAGATTGTAAGAGAAAACGGCTGTGTAATGCTAAACTACACCTCAATTTATTTTCCCCATCTCTTTCTCTCTCTCTCTCTCTCTCTCTCTCTCTCTCTGTGTGTGTGTGTGTGTGTGTGTGTGTGTGTGTGTGTGTGTGTGTGTGTGTGTGTGCATGAGTGCAGTGTAAGCTGGAGCAGCAGGCGTGTATGAGTGGCAAAGAGTTGAGTGTAAAGTGTGCAGGACCATGTCCATGTATTAGTGAGGCTGTACCGAAACCTGAGACGGAGATGGTACCTGCTCCTAAACCAGGTGAGCGACTCACACACAGTGTTACACTAGTAATGTAATATATAGTACAGACCAAAACTTCAATCTGACTACAGACAGAAAACTACCTGGGATCAAGTCAGTGTTCTCTAGAGGATATGATTTAATATAATTGTAATGGTCATGAGGTTTTATGTTCTGAACTTTCTAAAGCCATCATCCAGCCTTAGGACTTTGGATAAACACAAACGTTATGCTTCAAATGTACTCCCATCTTGCCTGCCTCAGTCGATCATTCCTCAGTTCATTTATTCTTTTCCTCCTGCAGTGCTATTTGTACATGTCCTGAAGTTATTTGTTGGGCACATCACTTTATAACATAAATCTTGTAATTTAACACTCAGAGACATAGAATCGTCTCAGTTTGTGGAAAAACATCAAAGCAGAAGAACTGCTGACTCTGTAATGAAAGCAATGAAAACTCATTATTGTGGGAGAGCAGACTATGAATCCTTAAATCAGTATCTTATAATCATACATGTTACTCAGTATAATCATCATATTAGCCAGTCTAATCATCAGTGCTTTATATTAAATGTGTTAATTGTGGTCCAGCTGAGTCCTTGAATGGTTCAATAGACTTTCAGCTCTTTAAGTACACTTCCTGTTTTCACATCTTTTGTAGCCTGAGTGGCATCTCTGTCTCAGATTAAAGTTTACTGCCACAGTCAACACTTCCTGCTTTTTTACTGGCTCATTATGAGAACAGTTGTAAAAGGTCCTGTTTCACCTGTTGCTCCATATCAGAAAAGTCACACATATAAAACGGATGAAATGAGGAGGGCAGCTCAGGGGTCAGTCTTCACTTGCTCTGACTCATTGCAACCACGAAACTACATAGTAAGTGATACGCTGATGTACTGTTCAGTGCATACTGTTCTTTTTTCACCTCAGTGACCCGTCCATGCCGAATGGCCCTTAGATCAATACTGGCCCATTGCAGATATCAGCTTGTCACTGTGTTAGCTGTATGTGCTGGTCATCTAAGCCATCTGCCTCAGTGAATTATGTGCCTAATCTTTTATAATAAACAACTGTTATTTAGCCTGCACATTCTCTTAAATGTTCACTTTATTTATTTATTTTTTTATTTAAAAATTTAAAAGCATAATGTGGAGAGTTTAACTGAATATATTTCTGCTTGGTATAAGAAACACTGAATCAAATTCATTATGTTAATCTCTTTCCATAGCATTTGGTACATGTTACAGTGCTATTTTACTGCTGAATTGTATCTTGTCCTAATTATGTAGAAATATCAGAATAAAGAAATACATTGACATGTAATGTGTATCATGTTATATTTCCTATTATTTTAACCTACAATTTTGACTGATCTGTATATCTGTCATAACTATCTGTAGCATGACTTTAACATTAGTGTTTTAGTAAATAATGTAATTTAATTAAATAACTATCTTAACATCTAAAGTGGAAGTAAAGCATAAAATGGAGTTGCATTAATTCATGCCACCATTTCTCTTATTGAAGCTACTGACTTTGTTTCATGTGGATTTTTTACACACACACCCAATCACACACCCTCCTCTATCTTGCTTTATCTTTATAGAAAGCTGTACAGGTCAGGACTTGGCTGATTTGGGGGACAGGCTCAGGGACTGGTTCCAGCTTCTTCATGGCAATGCTAAAATGAATAATTCTGGAAGACAGGGTTCAGAAACAGCATCGGGTAAGTATAAAACATACTTTCTACCACACAATATCTGCATGTTACTGCTCACACACCTCTACATGTCCTTCTTTTCCTCCTGTAGTGTTTGAGAGGAACTTAGTGGCTGGCTGTAAAGACTCAATTGGCTGGATGTTCTCTAAACTGGACACCAGTAATGATTTATACCTGGATCACTCAGAACTGTCCGCTATAAACCTGGAGAAGTATGAGGTTTGCATTAGACCCTTCTTCAACTCCTGTGACTCTTACCGAGATGGCAAAGTCTCCACGGCTGAGTGGTGTCTCTGCTTTTGGAGGGAGAGTGAGTTTCTTCAGTTTCTCTTCTGCGACTGATTTCACTAATCCCTGTTTAGCATCCCTATTTTTTTCTTTTCATGTAATGATTACTAATAATAGAATTGTACATAAACTTAGCACAACATGTAAGGAAATTTGTGTTTGATAGATTGTTTCTTTGTTATAACAATGATTCTTGGCAACAAATATTATATCGTTGGAAAGCCTGTTAATTTCCCTTTAAAATGGCACCAGATTTGTATGGAACATGGATTTGTGGGATGAGCAATAGAGCTGAGTATGTGGGTTGCGCCCATGAAAAATTTGCCAAACCCTTTCTGCCATTGCCAAACAGCTTATTCCGCTGTTGCTATTGACACTTGTTTTGAGCTTCTGGTACCCCCAGGCACTTGATTGGCAGCACCTGTGAACATGGGCCCTGCTAGTGTTCAGTAGGTGTCAGCATGCCACGTTTGACTGATCTGGATAGGGCCCGTGCGATAGGGCAACTACAAACTGGTTCAAACCGCAAAACCAAGTTACGACATTATTTGGAGTGAGCCCTAGTCTCCAAATTTAAGGCCAAGTTCCATATAACAGGGGATGTCAGAGACAGGTCGCGAAGAGGGCGTCCCAAGCAGACGACACCCCAAAAAGATTGTTACAGCACTTAGGTACCGTAGGCTGTCTTCTACAGATTTGCAGTCAAGGTTTGCAGGATGATATGGCTGACGGCTCTCTGCCAAGACAATCGGGAACAGACTGCACACAGCCAATCTCTGGTCTTCTCGTGCTGCCAGGAGGCCTGCCATGACTGCCCTTCACCGTCAGGCCCGTTTGCTCTGGTGTTAGCTACACGTGCACTGGAAACTGAACATGTAGAGGAAAGTTATGTTCAGCGATGTGGCAACCAGTGGCAATCCCATATCTCCACAGTCTAGGACTGAACTCTGTCCTCCAAGCTGACAACGCACACCCCCACAGAGCAGGGCTAATCAGACACTACCTCCAGAATTTGGGAGTGGAGGGGATGGAATGGCCTGCCAGCAGTCCTGACCTCAACCCCATTGAACACTTGTGGGGTCAGCTTGGGTGTGCTGTTAGTGCTAGAGGCAAGGCAAGTTTATTTATACAGCACCTTTCACACAAAAGCAAAAGTGCTTAGAGTTACCAACACAACCATGTTGGCTGACTTGCAACAAATGCTGGTTGAAGAATGGGATGCCATCCCACAGCAGTATGTGACCAGGCTGTTGACCAGCATGAGTAAGAGGTGCCAGGCTGTTGAGGCTGTGAATGGTTTTTCCACACGCTACTGAGGCTCCTGTCTGTTAATTAATAAATTGTTAAATTGCCAATATGTCTTGTTTCTTCAAACTTCAATCACCCAGTCCACCAAACACTACTGGCAGAGAGAAAGGGTATAAGGTTTGTTGCCAAGAAGTTAGAATTATTTGTGAATTTCATTCTTTTTTTGTCATTAATTGATACAACATCAAATCATGACATTTGTGACAAGAGTTATTTGTATACAAAATGTCAGCTTGTCATGTCAACTCATGACAGCACAGGACAGCTTTCCTGGCATATAACATGCTATATCGATGTAATATAAATATAAAGCTGTGCATAGTGTGTAGATTTTCATTAAAATATTTGTTACCATGCTAGGGTTATATAGATTTTTCTGTTTTTTAAATATATATATATTCTTAGTAGAAGGATTTTCAGTATGTAATTTTTGACTTTCAGAACCTCCCTGTTTGGCTGAGATTGAAAGGATCCAAGTGCAGGAGGCATCCAAGAAGAAACCAGGTACAATGTCATTTAAATCTTGTTTGGTTTTGTGTTTGTGTGTATTGTGTAAATGTGCAGTTCCTGCTTTAAAGCAACAGGTGGCACTGTTATTGGTTGATTATGCAGATTTTAGACCCAGGGATTAACTACTAATTAGACAGGGATTACAAGTTGGAGAGAGAGTGAGAGAGAAAGCAAAAAAGAGAGAGAAACACGCACGGAAGTAGGGGATAGGGAACTCGACAACTCTTAATTTAACATTTGCCATAGGCATTTCTCTGTGTGTGTGTGTGTGTGTGTGTGTGTATGTTACAAGTGTGTGTATGTATTGACAGTGTATAGCAGATTCACACCTAGCACACTGATGCTTCAGTTCTCCTTGTAAAAACTGAGACATAGTGAGAGTGGGATTACCTGTCAAACTAGTTACTTTCTTTGCCTCCCTCTATATTTTCCCCTCAGTGTGTGCATCTCCCTGTTTCTTTTTCCTTCAGTCTCTCCTGCTTCTTCCTCTCAGTTGGTTTGTTAGACAGCTGTGTTGTGCTGTAATGTTGAGTGACTGTTTGGTATGACAGCGGCCCCCCTGGGAGGCGGGAACAGTCAGCCAGTCACAGTGCTGTCATTGGTTTGTTAGAGCTTTCAATCTTTGTGGACCACAGATAACAGAGAACAGATATATATCTCTCTCCACCGCAGTCTGTTATAGTTGACTCCATTCTGCTCTATTCTATTCTGTTCATGAAAGTGAGACCCTTTCCTCTCAGTTTCAGCAGTTCAGTGGCCTTTGTTCCATTCTGATGATCAGCTTGTCTTAGTGATCACTGGTTTCATATACAGACCAGTGACCAGCAAGCAGTTGGTGATTAGGTGCTTTGCTCAAAGGCACCTCAGTCGGACACTGAGGGAGGAGGCAGTCCTGTTCCTTCCCTCCCTCTGCCTTCAATTTATTGGCTGGCCACTATTTAACCAGTGACCTTCCAGTCCCAAGCCTGTTCTTTAACCATTAAGTCACAGCTGGCCCCTTAAGACCACGAATGCCCCTCTCCCACCAACATCAGTTGCTTGAGTAAAGCTCATTTGTAGTGAAAGACATGGCTGAATTATTTTAAAATGAACAGCACAGTGATTAACTTGTTTTGGTTATATATTTAATTCCAGTCCATTGATGTAGTTGCCTTCAGCAATAAGGATGTTAACCACTTTTAAAATTATTATTATTATTATATTATTATTATTTGTGCTACTTTACAGAGTTGACACATTCAAGACAATTTAGCATTGTTTTTAAAGGTTCAGCAAGTGTTCAACTAAGCTAACATCCCTTTGTCTGTTGCTTAGTAACAAGAAACTTCAAAGCACTTTGATAAATATTATTGTGCAGAAACTAGAGACCACCCTTCAATTAAATAACTTCCTGCCTTATGTCTACTACGTGTAAGTTATTTATTATCCAGGAAATATTTCTGTGCATATACGACAATGTATTGACATAAAGATGGAGACAATAAGTTTAAAATGTAGCTTTCAAATCAGGACACAATTATAAAGGTTTATGAACGGTTTAAAAACCTGTATGTTACATGGTTATTAATTAGGTTGTAAACACCTTAAAGGTCATTAATAGTAATTTGTAACACAGAAACTGAAAAGAAAACTGACCTCTTTTTTGTCTAATAGTGAAAGTGTCAGAACTTATTCAAAATGTCAATGCTAAGACCCGAGAATGTGAATTTAAGACAAAATATGGTCAGTATCTGGCAAGATCTGTGTAGATGACTGTGGGTTTACTATTTGACACACAACAGGTCAATGTTGCCTTTTCAATCTATGTGATATAACTGATTATGAATTACTAATAATGTGAAAACAACATAAATACTAACTATTAATACAAGCACCTGTAGAAGCGGGCAGCCATCCTTGGTGTCTGGGGAGTGTTTAGGGAATTAAGTGTCTTGCTCAATGGCACTCCAGCCATGCATGTTCCTGCCAGTCACGGGTATGAACCAGCAACCTTCCTGTACGAAGCCAGGCTCTTTAAAATGGAGAAAGAAATAAGGTGTTACTTGTTTCAAAGGTGTGTTCACTTTATAGAGCAGTCCTCTATGCTGGGCCAATAAATCTCTTGCTGATAAGCTTTCTTATTTCCCATATCTGAAGTGCCACTCAGGCATTCTGCCTTTTCTCTGACATCATTGTCCAACAACAATACACAGTGTCATATTACTAACTTTACTGTGTGAGTGTGTGTGTTTGTTTTAGTACTCGAGTGTATGTCTGTCTGTCACAGTTGATGCACAACAACAATAGGGAACTCATCAGTTTTTAACAAACTGTGTGTGTTGTAGGTTTGTTCCTCCCCAGCTGTGATGAGGATGGCTACTACAGGAAGCTGCAGTGTGACCAGAGCAGAGCAGAATGCTGGTGTGTTGACCCACATGGCAGTGAGGTCGCGGGGTCCCGTGTTCATGGTAACCCTGACTGTGGTGAGTGTCACCTGCACGCATGTCGTTGCTGTCAAATGAAAAACATGTATCTCCCAAAATAGTAACTTTACAGGCGAAGGGAAATTCTGGAACATTTCTATTGGTCCATTCATCATGACATCTTTTACACAATGTGAAGGACAAAAAAAAATCCACAAAAATGGAGGTGCATGTTTTTAATTGGAGAGCAAAGATATGTGTTGTTTGTTTATTTATTTATAATGAGATCATTTATATGGAGAAGGCGTACTGGCTGAACTCCCACCAGCTTGAGCCCCCAGTGAGCTAAAATTCCTGCAAGCCTGCTTTTGCTAAAATCTGTTGCTGCTGCATTTTGTACAAGTGTTAGAGGATGCATGTTTGTTATAGAAAATCATTGCAGTGATCAATTCTCCTTGTAACAACTGCAAGTACAATTTGTTTCTGCATTGCTTAAAGGCCTAACTAGCAATATTTCTCATTATGGTATTCAGTTGTATTTATATTATTTATTAAAAAAAAGTTCATTCATGTTTTCATTCTAGATTTGACATATGATATAAAATTGAGAAAAACTGTCTTTCATCATACCCCTCCACTCGCTCCTCTTCTTCTATCTATCTTCTTCTTAATTATCACACCTACTTCTCCTCTCACTCCCATTCTTCCTCCTACCCCTCCCCCGATTCCATCTTCTCTCACATTTTCCCTTCTTCCTCTGTCTTACACATATTCTTCATCACCTTCATTTTACATACCCCTCCTCTCACTCCTCTTCTTCCTCCAATTCCCTTCCCCCACTACTCCAATGTATATAAGGCCCTCCTAAAATATTTGGTGTTAGACTGGATCGGGACCAGACTGGACTGAGAGCAGACTGGATTGGGTACAGAATGAACTGGCTATAGACTGAACTGGTGACAAACTGATGATCAAAATGTGCCCATGCTTTTCTGCATGCACGTGAAGGAAAGCTCTGAACCTCCAGTTTCCAAACTTCAGATCATCCTGAGATAGAATGTGATCACCCAGTTGTACTCATACACGATCCTGTGTATGTGTAAATAAACTCCAGTCAACGCCGAACTCCAGTCTCCTGTTCAATGCCGAATTTCTAACAAGTGCCTTTTCTGGGATTCTGATGAAGCTGCAAACGTTTTACGACAGTCACCGAGAAATATCTGATAAACGTATTCGTTTGTCAACAGTGTGTTGTCTTTCAAAAAGAATGTAAATGTACAACCACATTTTTGTCGGTGTAGCTATAAAAATAATCTTTGTATTTCCTAATTACGTTTCCTATGAGTGTTTTTCTTACAAATTCACTGTAATCAGAAAATGGACTTGAGTGAATGACTAGTTAATTCTGGCTGCCTAACCCTACTCTATACAGGTGCCCTCTGACCCTAATTCTGTTCATTTTTCTGGTGCAGATGAAATAGTGGGCTACTCTGGGGACTTTGGCAGTGGTGTGGGATGGGAGGATGAAGAAGAAAAAGAGACAGAGGAGAATGGAGAGGAGGCTGAGGAGGAAGAGGAGGCGGAGCCTGGAGAGACTGATGACGGAGGATACATCTGGTAGAAAAAAATAAAACTCACTCTCACCATGACATTATGTTTGTCCTCCACAAAGACCATCTGTTGAAATCGGTACTAAATCATATTTAGTCTTGCTTGGTTGAAGCTTTTGAAAAGGCTGAACATGAGATTCGACAAATATAATATGCACTAAAACTTTTCTTTGAAATCTAAATAGCAAAAAAATCGAACGAAAACATACCTTCATGGCCATTCCTAAACATATGAAACTGATCAGGCGCACAATGGAAACAAACAATCCTACTCAAACCTGCATATCGTAGCCTTTGATGGCGTAATTTACTGAGCATAATGTGTTGATTGATTGTTGTGAGCCCTTTTTTTGCTGGTCCTTTTATTGATAGGGGATTTCACTGCTGTTAAAAGCAGAACTAAAGAAATCTGAAACCTACTGACGAGCTGAACAAACCGGGCTATGGAGCAGTGCGCTAACTCTGTGGGAGGGAAATGTAGAGGGACAAGTTTGTCCTAATTACTTGTCATGTTTTATTTGCTTGTGTATCTACACAGATATGTGGCCATGCTGTGCTTGGGAAAAAAACACTATTCTAAACCTCCCCCCATTACTAAAGAATTAATTTCCTGTTGAATTCATTTATTCTAAAAACGTTTCCACAGCAGACAACACTAATATGAAGTAGACTGAGCAATAGTGAGCTTTATCACTATTCATTTTGATGCCCATATTTTCCACAGTATGTCTATGTCTGCTACTTCTGAAGTCACCGGTAACAGACCTAAAATTACTTTCTAAAAGTAGTGGAGCTGAAACGCATGGATAGAATAAAGGGTTTATTTACTTATTTATTTATTTATTTATTTTACATTTTCGATATTGACTAGGATTCCGTTTTAATAATCACGTTATTGACATACACACTCGCGCATACAGTTTACAGCTTTAAGGAGCATTCCTTACAGTCTTTCTCTCGATTGATGAATGTGCCATGTGTTTTTTTGCTCAAATGCACATTTTCTAGGTTTCTTTTTTTTTTTGTTTTTCTTGTTTTATGTAAACAGAACTTGAAAACTTGAAACGTTTGAAGATGTTTTCCCTGTATACACGATTTGCTAGCTAAATGAAATTGATTGTTTTAATATTGCATGTTAGTTCAGAAGAATGTACCTTTACTGTCTGAACACTGACTCTTATGGCCCCTCTGATATTCCGTACTCTTGTTCCTTTTCCAGCAAACGTCCAGACAAAAAATATCTCGTTGTGCATATACGATTGTGATAGACAGTGAGTCTAAACAAAATGTGGGACTGAAACTTAAGAAATGTCGTTGTGAATAATATATATATTATTGAATTGTCTTTAGATCGCTATATGTCTTTCATTAAATGAAAATATGTGTACTATACATTCTATGACATTTGGGAGTGAAGCAATGAAGGGATACGATACCTTTGAATTGACCGACCTATACAAAGTCTTTCAAAGACGGAGTCATCTGCAGGTTTAAATGAGCTGGAATATGCGATCTTGACCCCAGGCCAGTGTTATCTTGGAGACTCGCCTGAGTAAGGATATTAAAAGTGATGAACACTTCATGGAAGCCCTGCAATACATTCATTATAATGAAACCATTTCTGTTATGAATGTCAAATTTTAATGAGGTGCTGCCTCTTTTTCTTTCATGAACCTGTTGAGATAAAAAGGAAGAAAAAAAGACCTTAAAGGACTTCTATCATGCAACGTATTGTAAAACCTTAGCTATTCGGTGCAATTCATTGTGGTCATGCTCACAACATCAGAGATTGTGTATCTAATGTTTCAGCATTGTGGTCTACGGTGCTGCTGGTTCTGCTTCAATCGATACATGTTAACGTAATGCAGAGATGGCAGGGAATCGGACTGAGATAGAGATGTGCAGTCTGAATTAAAGCATGCTGGAGAGGTCAGAGCCTGTAGCTCTGAGACTCTGCATGCATTTGGTTCTGCATTCAGATCAGATGGTTGCAGTAATGTTATAAAAATATATATGTATCTCCCAGCTTCAGACTGGGACTGGGTTACAGCAGCTGTCTGAAGAGATGAAATTGTTCTAAGTGGAACCATGAAGTGTTACAGAAATTCTGAAGAAATCAATGTTATGGTTTTGTAGTACAAACCCAGAAAACATCCACCTCTTCTCTCATGTCTCATTATACTCAACTGCTGTGTCTTCAGTGCTTATTTAGCTCAGCTCATGACATGTTTTCCACTGTATTTGATATTTGATAATAAACAGGCACTGGAAACATTTTATTGTTGGTTTCTTAATACAAAGCTAACAAGCCAGTTTTATTCTTCCCTTCTAAACAGTTGTCATAGCATCAGTACAATGATCTGCTTCATAAATTAAATAAACCTTCACAACGCTGTGTAAGTGTACACTCTCTTCTCTTTTTACAAACGGTTCTCTTAATACAAAACACGTATGTCATTTAATTTTCACATAATAAATCTTGAAAAGACTTAAGGTTAAAACAGAATTACAACAAGCCAAATTAATACTATAGGTGCTTGCCTTCTCTGTTTGGGATTTTATGTCGAAAATAACACTAATTTACAATAAATTGTGGCATAAATGTGAAAGACTGTAATGAAATAAACACTATGGATTGTGTACAAGAGTAAAAATCTGTATAAATGTTGATTCATTCATTCATTGTCTGTAAGCGCTTATCCAGTTCAGGGTTGCGGTGGGTCCAGAGCCTACCTGGAATCACTGGGCGCAGGGCTCTGTATAAATGTGTTTAAATATTGCTTATTACAACTCACATACCACATAAAACCTCCCACAAATATGGTGATATATTTCCTGTAAGAAATGACACATTCAGATTGGTTTAAAGATGCATTAGTCAGTTTCACCTGATTGCCTGTATGGTTATAGTTCAGATCCCTACCTGCCAGAGGTCACACTACGGTGTTAGTCAAGATTCAATGGATGTTACATCCAGCAACCAAATTCAAAATTCAAACATTCTCCCACTCGTCATTGTACAGTAACAAATTATTGGGTAGTATAAAAAATGAAAATTGTTTTTTCATTAAAAAAACTTAATTATTAATATGCTATGTTTACTATTGCAAAAACATCAAAGTCACAATCTTGAAATAGTTAATTCATTCATTGTCTGTAACTGCTTATCCAGTGGGGCCAGAGCCTACCTGGAATCATTGGACACAAGGAGGGAATACACCCTGGAGGGGGCGCCAGTCCTTCACAGGGCAACACACACACTCATACATTCACTCACGGACACTTTTGAATCGCTAATCCACCTACCAATGTGTGTTTTTGGACCATGGGAGGAAACCTACGCTGACACAGGGAGAACACACCAACTCTTCACAGACAGTCACCCGGAGTAGGAATCGAACACACAACTTCCAGGTTCCTGGAGCTGGGTGACTGCGACACTACCTGCTGCGCCACCGTGCCACCCATCTTTAAATAGTGAAAACCAAAATCCACAAGAACAGAACAATTCCATGCAGATGCTTTTGAAGTAATTTTTCTTGGATGGAACTCATAATGAATGCAGTAATGAATCAATTCTCGTTTGCCATGTTCCAATTTTTTGTTGAATATAACAATTGCCATTTTTAATACTACACAAAAGTTAATTGCGATTCAGCAGTAAATTACTATTATATGACACAAAAAGTACTTGTACACCTAATGCTTTCAATCCTCAATTTCTTTGGAACATTGCCCACAAATGGTGAACTTGTCAGTTGTTCTGTAACAGCAGGCAGTGACATTTGTCACTCTGTAATCATCCCATTGAAAGTCCTGACATTTTCCACTGGCGCAATGTTGAATGATTTCCAATTAACCTCAGTCCATTGTAAAGCAGAATTCATTTTCTGAAGAACTCATCTGTTATTAGAGGGCATGCCCCGACTCTTATTCTAGGGTAATATATTTTAAAGCTGAGAATATTAAAAGGGAGCATATCTGCTACCTTCCACTAAACCCCTATTTGCCAAACAATGATTCCTCGTTTGGAGCACAGACTGAAATCAGAACACAAAAGCAGAATTAGATTGTTGAAAATATTTATAGATGACATTTTCTTGTACGTAATTCAGTTATCTTAAATACCTGTATTCAGTTCAAGGTTATGCAGTGTAGAAACACATATGGACTTAATTGTACAATATTTACAACTGTGCAAGTTCCAACAGTGATATGAGAACCACATTCATTAGCTACTTCACGCTGCACATACTCTCCTATCAGTGCTTTTAAACCAAACATCTGATATTCACTAAATACCTGCAGCTTTTCAGATGCATATGTATCCACATAAATCTGTGAAATATACCAAGAATACAACATGGTATGAACATTATCTACAGTATGACACATATACTGTACATTGAATATATTACTTTATAACATCTCAGAACATTAGATTAGTAGCATATTTCAGAGTCTAGCAGTAACTTGCATGTTAACATACAAATCACCTGCGAGACTCCTACCCACAGGACCCTTCACATTAAAACAAAAGTGGAAATAAAGTAAAATTCCCAGTGTAGAAAAACGAGCCATGGAACAGCATCTGCCTCTATTCCATTCCTAAATTACACACGTGGAGCTGAATTATTATTGCTTTTACAATATGCACCAACTATAGCGGAGGTACACAACAAGCACAGAATCAAGGGCCAGGGGCCACATGTTTTCACTATTAATTGCAAATGAAGAGGCAAAATAGGTATAAGTAACTTACTATCAGTAAACAGTCATAAACTAGGTACCCCATGCACTTTCTTCAATGAAGTGAACTAATGCAGTAAATGTAAAGTGAACACTGAAGTCATATACAGCACTGTGCAAAAGTTTTTGTTTGTTAAAATTCTCTCCGAATAATTAATTTAGAAGAACAAAGACTAATTATTGACGACTTTGTTAGTTTCGATGATTGTAACCTAAATCACAACATATATTTGTTAATTAGATTTTATTCTAGAGTTAGCGTCTTTCAAACAAATATATGCTTCCTGTCCCAGTAAATGGATTTCCATATATTCTCATAAGACCTTTGCACAGTGCTGTATGTCATAGGGAATGACTGCATTAATTTTCAAATGTTCCGAGTTGGATAATTTATGCATGCCGTCTAAATGATCTCATGTTGGCAGTAGATAGCACTCCTTCACCAACAAAAGCACTGCTGCTACTGGGCTCCAAGCCTAAACTGCTGCATCATACAAAATAAATATTGTACTACAATAAAATGTTCACATATAAACACACACACACATACAGAATGCAGAAGTAGTATACATATGTGTGATGTATGAATAGCCCAAATAAGCATTAAAGAATTGTGTGTTTTAATTTCAGATGGCATGACATAAAATCAGATCTGTTATTCCTGGATGGAATGGTGAGGACTTTCAGGCTCAGTGTGTGTCTTTAAACCAATACTCATTACTCTTCCTGGGTCCCTTTTATGAAGGTGTTTTTTTTTTTCCAGTCAATCTTAAGAACTCAGGAATAGGAGTCCTTTCTATCAGAACCTTTCTACTCAGTCTATGTACTGAGAGAGCCAGCGGAAACCTTCTCCATAGCCCTGCTTCTTTAAGACGCTGCACATGAAGACTTCCAGTGGACGTACGTTCAGCTCCTTCAAAGACATGTTTCCCTGGAAACAGAGTACTACATTTATATCACATCATGTAATAGAGTTGTACCACTAAGTGGAAAACTTAAGAAATGAATGATAGCTATATTGATTTTGAAAGTGTATTGTCTAAAAGAATAAATGTAACCTGATAAACATAGTCAATGTGTGTGTGACATGATATTGAGTTGAGATACATCCACAGGGGTTGGACAATGAAAGTGAAACACCTGGTTTTAGACCACAATAATTTATTAGTATGGTGTAGGGCCTACTTTTGCAGCCAATGCAGCGTCAGTTCGTCTTGGGAATGACATATACAAGTCCTGCACAGTGGTCAGAGGGATTTTAAGCCATTCTTGTTGCAGGATAGTGGCCAGGTCTCTACGTGATGCTGGTGGAGGAAAACGTTTCCTGACTCGCTCCTCCAAAACACCCCAAAGTGGCTCAATAATATTTAGATCTGGTGACTGTGCAGGCCATGGGAGATGTTCAACTTTACTTTCATGTTCATCAAACCAATCTTTCGTATTGGTGCATTGTCGTCCTGATACACGGCACCGCCTTCAGGACACAATGTTTGAACCATTGGATGCACATGCTCTTACTGGTGCAATGTGCAATTAATGAAGATTGGCCACCAGTCTGCTCCAATTTAGCCATGAAACCTCCCACACTACAATGACAGGCGTTTCAGTTTCATTGTCCAACCCCTGTACATACTGTATAATGACGGACTGTTCTGTTACACTTTTATAACTACTTTTCTTTGTATTAATCTGTGCAGTATAGGATTAGATTGTTTTTAATTTATTTACTTATTTTTTTTTAGATTGACCCAAAGTTTCTCCACACAGTTTTTGTTGATTCAAGTTCCAATCACTAGCTAGATTTCCCACAATTACACAAAGCTACCTAGCAGGGAGGGTGAAGGTTAGCACATGCTTCTTTTTTAACTGCTCCAACAAATCTTACCGAACAGCTGAAAGCACTTGAAGGAAAACACTAAATGTCGTCCAATTTTGTTACATTAGCAAACAGATGGCTACATTGGCTAGCGCATATCTGAGGAGTCCTATACAGTCCAAAAGTACTAAAAGATTACGCAACCAGGCAACTGCCGGTGGCAGGAGACACTATAACATATAAATGACCACAGATGTTCAACCACACCTGAGACTAACAGAGACCTTAGAACTAGTTCAAAGCGAAACATGACGAACATGACAAAAAACCCAAAAGATGTCAGCATCTAAAGCAGTTTTTGTTTTTGTATGTCCTAGACTCTGACCTTCCCAGTGGTCTGTCCATCAAGAGCAAAGACTTCTCGTAGCCTCCCTTCACTCACAGCCTCTGGCCGATCGATCTTGTTCCCCAACACCAAGATCGGTACGCTAGATATGGTCTCATCTGTCAACAAGGCCTAGGCAGACAAGGGAATCATCAAATGTTTAAAAGATATGAGAACATATAAAAACACTGAGCAAGACTGACCTTGTGGCAGAGCTGTAAAACTTACATCAAGCTCAACCTTGGACTCAGCAAGACGCTCGTGGTCTGCACAATCGACAAGAAAAACCACTCCATTCACTGCTGGAAGGTAATTCTTCCACACTCTCCTGGCTGTGAGAAAAACAGTGTGAAACCAGTTTATGAATCCAGAGCTCTGCTAGTTCATCTGTATGGCCAAATAATCTGTCAAAACTACAGTTTAAAATAATAATAATTATCTGGTTGTTTACAATATCAAATATTTCTGAACAGATATTACCACAAAATGAGCTTGTATGTAAATCTGACCTTGTACATGACCACCAAGATCAAATGTAGTGAATGTCATTCCAGCAATTGTCAGCTCTTCTGAGGCTGAAAATTAAGCAACAATAGACTCAAATCTTCTGAAAGATTGTGTTGCAATCAACATCTAACGTATTTTGATTTGACCTGTCTCTTACTAGGATGCAGTGTAGGCACATGCTGTCCCAGCCTGTCGTCTTTGAGCATGTGTAGTAGAGTCGTCTTTCCAGCATTATCCAAACCTAGGAACACTAGCTTCCCGGATTTCTTATACAGACCTGCCATTAATAAAGCATGTGGATTTACAAGGGGTGTAAACAACAACTGAGAGACACTTTGTATATAAAATTATGAGCAAGATTACTTACCAAGGAACTGTAGTACACCACTAAACCCTCTGTAGATCCAGTCAAATATAAATGACATTTCTGAATGTGTTTCCTGTAAGAAAATAAGATTCTCAAAAAAGGACCTTGAGTACTCTAGTAAAATGAGCTCTAAAGCGACACTATAACAGCAGCAACCATTACTATCTTTTGTTGCAGTAATGAACACACTTCTGGAGCATCGTCACAGGTGTCTCTAGAGTGAGATTTCAGTTTAAAAACTAGAAAAACACCCTTGTGGTGATGTGTCTTTAAGATGAGAGGAATGTGGTCTATTTAGTATTTTTATCTCGTGCTGGCCACTTTCATACGACTTTTTTAATGCGTCTTGGTTTAATGGTCTTATTCAGAGAGTCAGTTCCCTTGTTGTGTATTTATCTGTGGTTCATGTTGATTTTTGTGTATAGTTGTTCATTACTGTCATTTCCATATGTACCCCTATGTCCCCCATAAAAGTGCCACTGCTGCCTCTCCTGGGCTCCTAAACATACAATTTTTCAAATAACTAACCCAATTTCTGATGTGTGAGGTGTGTATTAGCTAGGATTAGCTGCCAATGCATCATCCAGGTAAAAACTGCACACTGGAGGTATTTGTAGTTACCATCCCTAAAAATGTGAAGCACTTTCGGTCTCTGGTATAAGTTGTATAACTGTAAATATCTAACTGCATACGGCAAGGGCCACTTTATAGGCAAAGAAATAAACTTAACTTTAATTGGAAGTCAAAGTAAAAAGGTATTATTTCAAGAAATTATGGAGTTACAGTTAAGTTTGTTACCAGAAATTGAGAGACTTACTAACAATCACAATCTTGATAAGCACAATTATTCACCCACAGTGTAAATATGAAAAAAGATCATTCATAATGTGCCTTGTGGATAATCTGAAACATTTAAGAAGAGTCGTGATTGTGTTATTTTTAATACCAAGCTGTTTTTTTGGTTTCTGTCCAGCCCACCACACACTGAACTCAATGTAATGTAGCCCTTTACCTAAACAGAATTTAACAGCCCTGATCTAAGGGAGCACTGTTGCTGATTACATACCAGTGGCTTGTCGAATTTCATTTGCACTTAGGTATTTATATCGTGTTCATTTTGTTATAGACAATACAGGGCCTAAAAATCCAGTCGTGTGAATAAAATGAACAACTATGCACTTTAATAAAAGGAATAAAGAAAAAACTGAAAACAATAGCTTTTTTTTTTTTAATCTGTCGTTGACATTAGACCCAACGTTACTTCCTAAGCATACGTGTCCCATGACACGTCACTCGATTTCGTCCTATCAGCTGCTGAGTTTATAGGACGGCTCTCTCCCAGGTAAACATTCAGAAACATGTAAATACACCTAAAATATCCAGGTTCTAATAATTATGAAAAGATGAAAACTAAACGTACATGAGCTATATGGCCAGAGAGCTAGGAACTTCGCTGAATAATGGCCTAAAAGCCTTAGTTTGGGGAGAGAATATAGAACCTAGTTTGCTATCTAGATAGATACCTGTACCCTGACTGGCACATATGTAGTGATAGATAAATCAGTTAACTAGCGCTTAAACTGTAGTTTAAGTACATTCCTGTGCACCTGCGTCTCTTGACACCTGTGAGCTAATTACAAAAAAATGACATGTAGATTTTGTGTGAATACATAACCCAATACCCTCCTACACCAGCTGATGTTACACAGTTTAATCTGAGCAGAACATTTAGTGCTGCATATTTTAAGGAATAAGAAGCCAACTTCAGTCTAGTTTAATCCGAGGCCTGTTATCTCGTTAACGTTAGCTGCTACCAATAGCCGGTTAGCGGTTAAATTTAACGGTAGCTCGTCCTCGGTGAATAATCTGAATCGACTCCAGTGTCCGATTACCGGCACTCTTACCTTGTTCTATTGTCTCGGTAACCGTTTCACCGTGTGTTCTTTGAGCTGTATAGACTAGCAGCACTGGTTTGTGTAGTGGTTAAGAAAGCCGTTAGCTCCACCGCTAACAGCCGCTGAGAGGAGACGGCGTCCGTGGTAACCACACAGAGCAGAAAGGAATCTTTCAGGAAGGAATCGGCTCTTTGAACGATGGGAACCGACTCTTATAAGTTGGCTAATTAAAGTAAGGCAGCAAGCACGCTGCACGCATGCGCCGAGACGCCACATGGCCAACCAGAATGAACATCTGTGTAGTTATTGCGTGTCTTCTTACATGTGAATGAGATGGTAGGTGGATAATGTATGAACGAGACACATGGAGCACATTGCTCTCCTGTCATCGTTTGGATGTCATAGAATATATAAAGAGTTGGACCTAAGGGACAACAAGGTTCGCCTATGAAAAATACTATGAGGTGCAGAGACCCAGTCAGGTTAAAGTACCAGGATGGTATTTATTTTCTGGATGACACCGCATGGAAAATACAGTCTCTCCCAAATAGTGCACTTCAGATTACAGCTAATACTGTTACATCCAGGGAGCGCATTAAATATTAGTCAAGGAAACATGAAACCATTGCACATGTTATGGCGCTGATTCTGCATTGATTCGACCTATGCCCTACTGGACATAGGAATACTGTCCCTGTGTTTTAAGGGAGTGGATTTATAAGAAGTTCAAAGCTAGGATTTGGGATTTTTTTTTATGTATTTTCTTTTTTAAATGGTTTCTACAAAACCACATACTCTAGCTTAGGGTGACCAGACGTCCTCTTTACCCGGACATGTCCTCTTCTTTAGACTTAAAAAATGTCCCAAACGTCCGGGACTTTGTTTTTCTAGAACTTACATAGAATTTTGAGAAGCGTTTCGTTCACAAACTAGTCCCGCCCTCCCCTACTCCGATTGGTTCGCTTGAGTGAGAAGGGGGCGTGGTGAAGTAGCCTAAAATTTTCTGATTGGACGGTCTGACTGTAAAGCTACCGTTATTGGTCGATAACCTTCTCTGTAAACATTTAATTGGTCAGTCTGCTTGTCAGTGTTCGTCTCCTCCCCTCTAGCGTTAATTTCATAACGCCATATCGAACAATCTCAGCATCCCCAGTGATCTTACATTTATAGCTATTTTACTTGTATGTTGAAAAATATCAATTAAAATAGCACATCACTAATGCCATAATCATATCAGTGTAATTTATGGCGGTGAATGATTCAGTACTCAAATACCTGTCCTGCCCGTCGGGGGTGAAAGGACGCAGAGTAACAGATGGACAGCTGTGTTTAACTGTAGAATTACCAAGTGCTCCTTTATTATCAGTGGAGCTGAGAGAATGGACAGTGTGTTTAGAAACAAGCAAGTATTATTATGGCTAATCGGTTTATATTATTCCAGTGTAAACCGTGAAGACAAGACATTCATCCAATGAATCGGTCCAAATGAATCGGTTCAGTGGGTTGTATAGTCTGGTCGAATCCTTTCCTCCTGGTTGTAGGGAAGCGGCTCTGGTGAGAGGAGTGAAGAGATGCCGAAGCGCTTCAGCGCCACCTGCTCAATCGGCGGACTGAATAAAACCAGGGTTTACTGGTTCAGTTCATTACTTTTATTTTTGAGCAAATAAATAAATAACACAACTATCTGAAAATCTATTAATACTAATTTTAAATGTGGAAAAAACTTGACTTTGGAAAATACATGAACAAGAACACACTTAGTAATCATTATGGACATCATGTTTCATCAGCTGGAAAAACAACTCCTACTGATCCATCCAATCATCCATTCATTCATTCGCATTCAGGAACACAGCCTGAACCAGGCACCAGTTCATTGCAGGGTGAAAAACACACCACACACTCATCCAGTCACTCAAACAGACCTGTGCCAGAAAGTACTTTTTAATTGTACTATATTTAAATATAGTACAATACATAATTTATAAAAGACATTTTAATCCTCACAGATCACACGGTCATTAGCAGAGATGTGTGGAGAGACCGTCATAATTTAAAAATGAGCAGGAAGCAAAATCATCAAAAATGTATTTAATGTATTGACTAAATAATCCAAGTGAATCCTAAACCATTCATTAATATTTGCCTACTATCATCTACTGTCTCTTGATGATCACTTGCTGTAATAAAACCATTTATCCACTGAAAAGACAAAAAAGAATAAAATGTGTGATTAGCAGTGAAAATTGGGAACTAATTAAGAAACAAATGTGAATTCATTAAAACAAAATCCCACTATTTAATCATCACAAATTCTTCCTGACAATCCGAACTCCCCCAGTCACACTCAGTTTCACCAAACCTAGACTGATGAGTGCAAGCATGTGCTTCTTATCTTCTGAGACATTAGACTCCAGCCACTGACTCTTTTTGGACTGCTGTTAATTCATAGCCATTGAGCAGCTAAATGTGCTTGGAGGAGATCTGTCATGTCTGCTGGGAGACACTGTGCCTGAGCAGGGGACATCCTACCCACGCAGAAAGAGTGATACTTGCCTGGACTCCTGGCCTTGGATGGCTGAGCCCATCATTTATTTTGACAGTGAATATAATGGGTGAATGAATTAATGAATGTGAAATACGTCCTGTTAAGTGACTATTGATATTTGTCCTATAATAAGAGCATTTTGCTGGTTTTATCCAGCGGGAGACTGATATGATTACTAACATCAGGTCAATTAGAAAGCAACAAGGACTATTTACCTGAGCTTGGGATGGGCTCTGCTTCACCGTATACACTTGCCTGAGGAGGAAAATGTGGACATTTGATACATTTGAATACAATATAAAAAAACAGGGCAGATTACATTTTCTTTTTGTTTATTTATTTGATTTGAATAAAATCAGTTAAACTGCTCATTAAAGCAGTGAATGTCATCATGAATTTTGTTTATGCGTAAATACTTACAGTAAATATTTACACAGTAAATTGTGTTAATTCTGTTGATCAGTTTTTGTTTCTGTTCTGTTTTATTGTTTAGAGAATTAATGACTCATTTCTCCCTTGTTTTGTATGTAATGTTGATGCTGGAGTAGGAGACACTCACTGAGTCTACAATGGCTTTGGCATCGTTGCTAGAGCAGATGAAGGAGCTGTCAGAGACACAGGTGTTCATACTGAAAAGAAAACAAACATTTGAAATAAAGCAGAAGCTGTGAAAAAAAACACCATAATATATTTCTTAGAGGGAGGTAAGTTCTGCACAGCCATGTTTTTTACTGAGAATTATTCATTACTCCATTATTTTTCTCACATTTTGTAGTTTTATAAGTTAAGACTATAGTTCATGTGTTGCTCTGTGTACTTTATTACCCCCATTAAGGAACATCCACAGAGCAGGGTCGTGGATCATTCTCAGCACTGCAGTGTTGTGTGTTGTGTTGGTAGGAGTGGATCTGACACAGCAATGATGCTGGAGTTTTTAAACTCTGTTCACTCACTACCCCCCACTCTATTAGACACACCTACCACGTTGGTCCACCTTGTAGATGTAAAGTCAGGGAGAGTAGCTCATCTGTTGCTGCACAGCTTGTGTAGTTCATCCTCTAGTCCTTCATCAGTGGACACAAGGATGCTGTTGGCTGGATATTGTGGTTGGTGGAAGTCTCAGTTCAGCAGTGACACTAAGGGGCTGAAAAACTCTAGCAGCACTGCTGTGTCTTTTCCACTCGTACAAGCACAACACAGGCTAATACCGCCACCACCACGCCAGTGTCACTGTAGTGCTGAAAATGATCTACCACCAAAATCATACTATTTCTATGGTGGCCCTCTAGGGGTCCTGACCATTAAAGACCAGTTTGAAAGCAGCCAACAGTGTATACAGACTGGACGCTTTCACATTCAATAAGAAGTGCACATAGAATGTGTCACAAGGCAAAATCTGTTCCATTGGAAGTAGGGCAGGTTTGGCAAGATCTTTTGGCTGATTCACAAATACAAGCATTATTAAAAGATACATACCAATTAAGCCCTCCTGCTTCTGTCTTTTTCATTACCAGTGCCTTCCAGAATCCATGGGTCTCTTTAATGGTCTTAATGGCAAAGTCCTGGAAATAAACAAAGACAGCCGAAGAAAATCTTTTGAATAATGTATTTTGATATTTAAATTTAACTGTGAAATTTTAACTCGTGCATTATTTAACTGTCACAATTCTGCTACTTTTTACCCTGTTCTTGAATTCAGCATTGAAGGCAAACTGGTTTTCTGGTTTTCCATCGGGTACTTTGTACATTCTAAACCAGTCCACAGTGGCTTCCAGATATCCTGGCTTCAGCCTCCTCACGTCATCAATATCTGTGAGTATCAGCCAGCATGCCCGTCAGTGAGTCAGTGAGCTGGAAAAAGCTGTGGATCAGCGCATACAGGCGCTTCTCACTCACCGTTAAAATCTTCAGCCTCAGGGTCCTCAACATTAATGACAATGACTTTCCAGTCTGTTTCCCCCTCATCTATCAGTGCCAGGGCCCCTAGCACTTTCACACAGATGACTTCTCCTCGAGAGCACACCTGCAGAGACTCAGAAATGAGAGAGAAGCACTTAAAGAGATAAAAGCCAAAATGACTCCTGTGCTCTAAAATAAATATTCTAAAATTAAACTTAATAGAAATGTCAGCTGCCAAGTCAGACCATAAAAGCTTTAATATATGCCCCCCTGGGCCTCGGTGCAAAAAGTTGAATGAATCATTGCAGTGTAAGAATGAACACTATTTGGAATTCAGATGTTGTGGTTTTCTATGCACAGAACTAACTAATCAAGTCTCACATACACTTCTTTACTCCCACCTTGTTTCCAATGTCACAGATGTCTATGGGGTCATTGTCTCCACAGCATCCTGTGTCTCCATCTTTGTGCCCTGGATCCTCCCAAGTCTAATTGTATGTAAAAATATCAGATTAACTCATAAACTGTGTTAATTACCCACCAGTTCTCTTCTGAGAAATCTGCATCTATCCACAATCCATCCATCCATCCATTATCTGTAACCCTTATCCAGTTCAGGGTCACAGTGGGTCCAGAGCCTACCTGGAATCATTGGGCGCAAGGCGGGAATACACCCTGGAGGGGGCGCCAGTCCTTCACAGGGCAACACAGACACACACACACTCATGCTCCTACGGACACTTTTTTTTGAGTCCCCAATCAACCTACCAACGTGTGTTTTTTGTACTGTGGGAGGAAACTGGAGCACCCGGAGGAAACCCACACGGACACAGGGAGAACACACCACACTCCTCACAGACAGTCACCCGGAGCATGAACCGAACCCACAACCTCCAGGTCCCTGGAGCTGTGTGACTGCGACACTACCTGCTGTACCACCGTGCCGCCCCGTCCACAATCCAAATACTTCCAAAAATATTCTGTGATGTTGAAGTACAGGCTCTGGGGTTTTCTGTCTATTCTGACAACACTGAGATGTAAGGATATTAATATGTGTTTTTTCAGACCTAATGCAAGAGTTGAGTTTGATTTTCTGCTGTTTCCCAAGATGGTGCCAGTTTTGGTGGCATTACCAGGTCCTGCACTTCTCTCTGTTAGTAGATTTTTAAACAGTTCAGGTAAAGCTAGTGTTTCCACTTATAGTCCTTGTGTTAGTGTGTTGTCTTATCTGATCTGCCCATGGCCAGTTTAAAAGGAACCGGAATTAATAAATAAAGGGTGGCCTTTGATTTTCTCACAGTAATGCAGTTACAACTAAGACACAGATCATATTAAATGCCTGGTTGAACACACACAGCAGAGAAGGGAATGTTAGATAAACAGACCTGAGGTATAGCTCCATAGTTCCAGATGTAGCCTCTATGAGGAAATACATTACACACATAACGCAGGTTTCCTTTCTTCAAATCCTGCTTCAGGGGGTTCAGAGGATCTTTGGTTGCAATCTGGGAAAAACAAGCACAGCCAGAAAAAAGTAAACTAAGCTTGTTTAAATGTGTTGTTTCTGACAAAGGTGTTTCATTGTATGTCTGCATCTTTGCATAATTTCAGCAGAATGGGAAAGAATGATGATGAAGGATTACTGCATGATATCTAAATAATACATACTTAGAATGACTGATTATCATATTTTAGACATGTACCATTCTGTGCAATGCAAAATATATTTTATTCAGAAGATTCAGAATAATGGATTAGTGTTCTTTAGTGCTGTAACATTGTGCACTATGGTCCCGGAGGGAACATAATTTCGTTTCACTGTGTACTTGCATAACGTTGAAATGACAATTAAAGATTCTGATTCTGATAATGAAAGATTCTATTTATTTATGCAATTCGTATATGCGGGCACAGCAGGTAGTGTCGCAGTCACACAGCTCCAGGGACCTGGAGGTTGTGGGTTCGGTTCCCGCTCCAGGTGACTGTCTGTGAGGAGTTGGTGTGTTCTCCCCGTGTCCGCGTGGGTTTTCTCCGGGTGCTCCAGTTTCCTCCCATAGTCCAAAAACACACGTTGGTAGGTGGATTGGCGACTCAAAAAAAAAAGTGTCCGTAGGTGTGAGTAAATGTGTGTGTGTTGCCCTGTGAAGGACTGGCGCCCCCTCCAGGGTGTATTCCCGCCTTGCGCCCGATGATTCCAGGTAGGCTCTGGACCCCCCGCGACCCTAAATTGGATAAGCGGTTACAGATAATGGATGGATGGTTACAGATAATGAATGAATGAATGAAATGCATACCTCCATTTTTGCATTGGTCCATCTGGGAACCTCTACAACAGCATGGAAAATATTCTGGTAAAAATCAAAGAGAAAGGTTTTAGAAGTATTTCCTTGAACTGTCACTTGAACATTAAATTTTTTAACTTCAAGCTATAAGCCAAGATAGATTTTATATGATTTTTGGTGCATTTTTAATAAATATGCATAATTATTTAATGACTGCAGAGTGGCATGTAATAAAACTAATAATTGCTATTTTGATTGAATACAATTGAAACCTGAAAAAATGAGGCAGACAGAAATACAGAGACATTCCGCTTTTAAATCACTAATGCCCATGTAGAAATGAGTAGCTCTGGAGTTCAGGGAAAGTGCAATTTGGCCACAGTGTGGAATCTGAAAAGGTTTTTCCTACCATTTATGCCTGGTAATGATTTATTATTGCTAATTATTTAAAGACTGGTAATTATAGTCCATTTGGCAAAGTGTAAAAAGAAATAACCCTAACACTGCAAAGGACTGTACTGTAGTGATTCAGACAGGACAGACACACTACTAAGGACACAGATTAGGAAGCAGTATTGTGGCTGTGTTTCAACTGGGATCTAATCTGCAAAAGGTTTTCACATGGACTGCTGCTTTAAGTGTGCCCTTTAGATTACAGGTCAGATATGCTGATTACAAGCAGCTCAGGAAAACTGGGTTTTTGTGTCAGTATACAGCGGATTAAAAAACATGAACTATAATGGACACTATAATGGATCAAAATGTACATACCTTTCCCTCTTCTGCATAAATGGGAATGTCATGGAAGGGTGATACGTATTTCCCTTCTGAGTTCTCTGTAAAATTATTTTAGCATCAAATAACACATATATAAATTAAATAGGATATTATATAAAAATGTAGACATGAGTAAAATGAATATTTTTTCTTCTATACATTTATGTAAGCAAATTGGAGCAACTCTGTTAATTTATTATGTATTGCAAATGAGAATGCATCACTTGATGTGCTACTTCTTGGCCACTACAAAATACGGGAAATTATACCCATTAAGCCAGAACCCATTCATGTCCAGTGAAATTTAGTGTGAAAGGGAAAATGGCATAAACTTTAGAGTGTGAAATAGTATCAGGGAAAATGAATATTTTGCTGTATTGTAAATTTGAATGGGATGGGGAAGAAAAACATAACATTTCTGTTAACCTTATATATCCTTGTCCACAGACAGGCAGACTAAGGTCAGTTCTTAGTTCATGTGCAACACACCACAGCACGAAGTGAACAATGTATACAGCACAAAGTGTACTATGGTGCACAGTGACATAACCAAAACTCTGGACACATTTTATTGGCTAGTATTAGTTATATATTTTTAAACATTCTTATCATAATAGGAACATGGACTTGCAGTGTTAAAGTGGAATAATGTTTAATTTATAAATTGCTTCACAACATAAAAATGGCATGTCTAATACTGGAGAACTAGAAGATGGATAGTGTATTTTAGTGCTTATGTAGTGTGTTTTTTTTTATTGTTTTCATTAGACTGAGGCTTTTATATATCTCAAAGTATAGCTCTGTTGTTTGTCCTATTACTGTCACAAACAGATGTTTACTAAGGCTTACCCTGAACAGAGCTAGTTTTGTGTGAGTCTTTAGCTTATCAAACAAGATTGGCCATTGATTTAGCCATTTAACTTATGAAATGACAACACATGTATATACAATATATCGGAAATATGATATGCTGTCAAACAAAATATATAGTTATATATAGTTAGTAATAAACGATATACAAATTAATATAGTTGCATAATCTTGATGTATGAGGTTGACTTACTGAAATAGACCCTGTAGTCCTGTGTGTTGGGTCTCCCTCTCTCCTCTATAGTGAAGCTCATGTTGATGTCTGCTGGCTGTTATTGGCGTCAGGCTCAGATGTTCTGTAAAGCTGTACAGGGCGCTGTGATAAACTTGCAGGCTGGAGTCTCCTGGGCTTAGCTGACACATGCGTGAATCTTAAGCCAATAGTCAGCCTTTACTATCCTCCTTATCCAAGCACTGACCATGACAGAATGGAAAAGGAATATCTCCAAGGAGTGACCCATGTCATCCAGGGCCTGTGTTCATGGTACACTGTGACACCAGATGAAGAGCTGTTTTAAAATAAAGACAATCATGTAATAAAATTGAATAGATCTTTTCTCAAGTCAGATTTAACAAATTTAGCACATGTACAGGTGTATTCCAAAAACAGCATTTCCTCATTAGTTTGCTGTATGTGCTGATATAAATGTTTAAAAATGTTTCTGTCCCAAAATGTTGTATGACTCTTAATATGCTACAATAACAAGCACAGTAATTTTATTGTGAAACATTATATTTCTATTTGTAGCCTACTGTGTGGTCTAATGTTGCAGATCTTTACAGTTCATTACATATTTCCTGCCCCAGGGACAGAGGAATGAGAGTGGAATGAGTGGAAAAGTGGACATGTGTGTGTACCCTTGGTTAAAATTCATGGGCTCACCTGCTTGAATATCTCTTTGCAGGTATATCTACTGCAGATTGATTGCACCATATGGGTAGAGTTAAGCTAGTTAAGCTGCATTGCTTGGATTAGGTCTTAAATCCATGCTTTGACTTCCAACTCTTTGATTTTACTATACATTTTATATATAGGCTGTTATGTTCCTGACAGTGTATTTATATAAATAAGCAATAAGAATAATCAATATATCTAAAGTAATCCCATCTAAATAAAGAACTATTTGGCTTTTTAAGACAATAATCCATAAAGACCACTCCTGAGCATGGATTTTTCAAAGACTGATGCCTTCATTTTTGTCAACCAGGATGAAACATTTTGAGAAAGGTGCAAACCTGTATAGCTGGCAGGTTGTTGAATTCTTTAATAGCTGAATAACAGACGTAAAGTCGGTCAAGAAAGACTGTAAATTCATGAGGAGGCTACACATAAAGCAAGAAATATGGGCCTCGGAAACGATGTGGAGTGGCAGACATTCAAGAGCAAGAAGTAAAAAAATATAGGCCTTCCGTATACAACTAAGGTTAATTTCTCAGCTTGTGGTGATTAACATGCTGTTCTAAGAATCTGGGCTCTGGCAAAGACCACAAATAAAACATGTAAAGACTACTATGACCACATGAATTTAAATGGTGTTGAATTCAACGACAAGCCGTTGGTGATGGCGGCCTGCTCAGGTGTCAGGTCACGCGTATTATAGCACCATCTACTGTTGTTTGATTGAGTTGTTTCACACTAGTTCTAAAAGGAAAAACGCTGCTAACTTAATCGTATAGAAAATTCCAATAGAAATAGAAATTCCACACATATTTATTTCTTATTCTTTTGAGCTGAAAATGAATGCGAAGGTTTAACATATATATTTATTTATTTGAATATCGCAGAATGCTCTTTCCGTTTTTTTATATATTCGCCTTTGTTAAATTACAATGGAGTACACAAACATAACAGACATAACAAATGTATCACTAATTATAATATTATTAGTATTATGTATGTAATATAATTATTATAATAATTATAATAAATAATAGCATACGCTCTCTGGATAAGAGCGTCAGCTAAATGCTGTAAATGTAAGTAATAATAATAATGATAATAATTATGATACAAATATTACAATAAAAATGTGATACAATAATTATTACTGACAATATTATTGATGTATGTATATTATTTTTAATGTTATTTCAGTTGCTGCGCTTTCAGTAATGTCCAGTTGGGGGCGGGATCTGTTGCTAAGATACGGTAAACTCCTAAGTCGATATGAGAAACTGTGGGAGCTGAAGAGACCCCCGTCGAGAGGAGAGTAGGTTGTTTGAGGGTTATCCGCTCAGGTGAGTCTCGCTGTAACAACTCCTTCAGCGAAAACTAACTTTTACAGTCTGTCTCTCACAGCAAGGAGAGCACTGACTCTAGTCACAGGCAGCGAACACGAAACTTCCAGCATCTGTAACGTCAACGAAACTTTCAAATGTTCCGTTCCACCTTAAATGGACTTAGCGTCAGCCTTGTAAAAGATAATTTCAGCGACTACATAACCCATTTTATTTATTTATTTTATCAAGAATGATTAGTGAACTTGATGGCTCGTTCATGTAATATTAAATAGCAAATAAATTAAATGGCAAAATCTCAATACAAATAGATAAACTATACCTCTGAGATCAGGAGGTGGCTTTTAGAGGCATTTTAGCACAAATGTAGGTTTGTCAGGTTTGTGTATTTGGCAACATTTTGGTGTGTAGTGTTTCCACAAGTGGGTTTACCTTGTGAGTGTGTACAAGCTGAAGGAGTATCTGTCATGGACATATGACGTAAAACGGGCGGGATTTTGTGTGAATGTGTGCGCGCGCAATACTTTCTGGTTTACTTAAGCACTGTGTCAAACATTGGGATTTTATATTAAGATGACATGTTTTTTTTTTTCTTTTTGATTTGGGTTGAACATACTAAATAACATGACATCATCATCATCGTTACAGTTTGTAACGTTTGTACTATTGTGCTTTGATGGCAGCAAAAGCTGCTAAGTGGTATCCACTCACTTTGCTCATGCCTAGTGTGACCAGATCTGAGATGGTGCAAAAGAGGACACGCCTCCGGGGGGAGCTTTGACTCGCCCCTCACTGCCGTTGTATGCTTAGCTGAACCTACGTGTGCTTTTAGGTCCTTTACACCTATATTTGCTACACAACACATGGGAATTTCTTTTTTAATTCATCCGAGAATTTACATTTACGTTTCGGCATAGCTGCTCGAGATGAGGGTAGGTACATGAGCTTTGCCTGACGTAAACAAGGACCACTGAAGTGCAGACTGACCAATTAAATGTTTACAGAGAAGGTTCTCGACCAATAACGGTAGCTCTACAGTCAGACCGTGCAATCAGAAGATTTTAGGCTACTTCACCACGCCCCCTTCTTACTCAAGCGAACCAATCGGAGTAGGGGAGGGCGGGACTAGTTTGTGAACGAAACGCTTCTCGAAATTCTATGTAAGCTCTAGAAAAACAAAATCCCGGACGTTTGTGAAATTCCGCCTGGACATTTTTTTAAGTCTAAAAAAGAGGACATGTCCGGGTAAAAGAGGACGTCTGGTCACCTTACTCATGCCTCTCTGGTATTATTGATGTCACTGCTGTTCGAGTATCAAAATAATGTTCTTCACAGATTTCACTGTGAAAATACCCGGAAAATGGTGTGTGGATGATATCACTGGCAAAAATCACATGTAACAGACAAAGGCCAGTTTAAAGGCAGCTCCATACATGGAAATGTCTTCTATTTTATGGAGTTAGTTTTGTCAAAATTATTGAGAGGATTTTTTTTTATTCCAAACAAAAATATTGAAACGGAAGAAAATACATCCAAAGCAAAACTCATTAATGGGACATTTTTCAGTTTTAACAAACAAATCTTACAAATTGAACCTTGCATTGATCTCTGTTTAGCAGGGCCTCCACATCCAACCACTCAGCTCTAACAAACACTGTCTTGTAGGACTCGTCATGGAGATTGTGTACGTGTACACTAAGAAACGCAGTGAGTTCGGTCGTCAGTGTAACTTCTCAGACAGACCAGCTGAGCTGCATGTGGATATTCTACCTGACCCTTCTCTTGCTGCCAACTTTATAGATAAAGACCCCTGTGATGTGTCCATTCAGTGCACACAGGAAATGTCAGAACATGAGGTTAGTATATCATTCAGAGCACCATTCATGACATCCACAAATACTGCATGCTATGGACTACTTAGCTGATATGCGTTTATTTTTTATTTAGGTAAACACAGAAAGCTTTGAGTATGAGACATGTGGAATAAACCATGTGGAAGGCGGTTGGCCAAAAGATGTCAACCCCCAGGAAATGGAGCAGACAATTCGATACAGGAAGAAAGTGGAGAAAGATGAAAACTATGTGAACACCATCATGCAGCTGGGGAGCGTGAGTATCATAACAAAGACACAAGATCTTAATATAACATTCACCACACGTGGCCCAAAAATGCATACGTTCTTAATTCGGGCCATTGTTATTTGTATTGTCGCTGTCCAAATCTTCATTTTTGTCATTTTTATGTTTTTCTACATCATTTAAACACAGAAGCTGTCATTCACATTGTGTGAAAATTGCTGCAAAATTAAATAGAAAAAATACATTTACATTGACTTCCATTGGAAATTAAGAAGGTTTTTTTCTTTCTTCTGTAAAGTAACTATTTTTGAGAGATTTTTAATTGGACAATGATGAAATTCTGAGTACACAGTGAATCAATCTTAAGAGATTAATGGGAAACTGTATGGGAAAGTAAACTGAAATCAGATTCAAATAAGCCCCGTGTACTTTTTTTTCAAGTAGAACTGATGTGTGTAGTTGAGATTTATCCATCTCAAGCCTTTGTTCTTCTGTACTGTAGCACATGGAGCATTGCATCAGACAGAACAATGCCATTGATATCTATCAAGAGTATTTTGAAGAGGAGGAGGTAGCAGAGGAGATGGACGAGCAGCCTTCAGCCAAAACCATCAATGTGTTCAGGTAACCCTACTAAAAAATGATGACAAAGTTTTAATAGTAGAGCTTAGAATGACATAAATCTGAGTGAATCCCTGATGATAAAGTGATTTGCCATATTGCCCTCAGACTGTACAAGTACACTCAAGGTGTGATAAGATCTAAGCAAACCCATCTAGTGTTGTTGTAGATGAATCTCCCCAAGGACTTACAGCAATTTGCAAGTTCAAATCTTATAGCATTGTACTCTTTTACATGCTTACATACTGCAAAATGGGGTTCAAGTCCCAGTTTGTGCAATAAAGCTGTCTGCCTTGAAAAAACCTAATTTTTTACCCAAATATGTATGACCTTGGACCTGCAAAGTATTTAGAGTAATAGAGCTCTGTTTCTACAGGAAGCAATTTGCATTTTCTATCAGATGTTTTCTATATTCAGAGACCCTAATGAGATAAAACGCACAGCTACCAGTCTGTCTTGGCATCCTGATGGCAACCGTAAGCTAGCTGTGGCATACTCTTCTTTGGTGTTCCAGAAAGCCACCAAGGACATGAGTTATGACTCCTATATCTGGGACATTGGTATGTCACAAATATTTCCACTGTTAATCTAAGGCTATTGTCTATTATTGTTATACATATTACAGTACGTTACGTATCATGATTAAAGTATCAACCGTAAGTGTATGACCACCCCCTTGTTTTTACACATACTTTGCATTCTCAACAAATAGAGGCACTTTGTAGTTCTACAATTACAGAATGTAGTCCAGTTGTATGCCCCTTTTCATTCTGTTCTTCAGTGGTCATTACCCCCTCAAAGCAGGTAGGATTTGGGTGGTGGTTTATTCTGGTATGAGCAGATCAGACACAGTAGTGCTGGTGGTGTTTTTAAACCCCTCAGTGTCATTGATGCTTAAAAAGCTGGCTGCGAAGTCAACTAATGATTAAAAATTCCAGCAGCACCAAGGTGTCTAATCCACTCATACAAAAACAACACACACTAGCACATCACCACCACATCAGTGTATAATCCACCATCAATATCAGCTACTTGGTGGTACTGTGTGGGTCCTGGCCATTGAAAAGCAGGGTTAAAGCCGCAAACAAATATGCAGAGCAATTAATGGACTTCCCTCTATGAAGGTAGAACTGAAACTGCTCCTCTATAGTTACTTCAGCTGAGAGAATGTTTTACTATGATGGTGATACAGAGCAACACAATTTCTTTTTTTTTTTTTATTCTCTCTTATAAAGAAAACCCCAATAAACCTGAGATGACTTTGAAACCGGTCTCTCCACTTGTGTGTCTGGAGTATAACCCCAAAGACTCACACATTCTGGTTGCAGGGAGCTACAATGGACAAATCAGTAAGCACAAACTACACATCTTTACTGTCAGAAAAGTCTTTTATATTTTCCTACTCTCCACTTTTCTGTTTCGCTTCCTCACATAAGTCTTTATTTCTTAATTACTTTGTGTACAACTTATGCTGGCTGTGACGCTTTATGTGACTTTTTAGCAACCCTGTGTGTCCTAAGCACTCTCACATCCCACATAATAACTTTAAATGGATTAATGGAAAATGTTCTTGTTTCCTGACAGCAATTAAGTATAAAAGGGCAGCACTTATGCAAACTTATAAAATGGCATCAGATAAACGAGGGATTTGAAGTAGTTATTCAACATTTAAGTGTGCCTAAATGGCTTATATTCCTAAACTGCAGTATAATGAAGGTATAAATATATCAATCTAGTTTGTATCAAATGTATATCATTTTTTTACCCTCACATTTATGTTGTATTATTGGTTTGTGTTCAATATTAAGTTTAGACATCTGTGCAAACGCTTTCCTGAGTGTCAAGTTTCTTTTCAGCGTACTGGGACACACGTAAAGGAAGCCAGCCAGTTGAGACGTCTACTATCGAGCACAGCCATAGAGACCCAGTCTATAAGGTCATCTGGCTGCAGTCAAAGACGGGCACAGACTTCTTCTCGGCTTCCACTGATGGTCAGGTCAGTGTAAAGTATCAGGACAGTAAAGTGTAAGGTGATAAAGGACTGCAGTGTCCTCTGTTTAAACTGGTATTTTGTTCTTTTCAGGACCAAGTTTCTCCTTAAAAGTTGGGGACAATAAATACTTAATTGTAGTCGTGCTAATTATTACCACAAACATCACAAAAAAAACAATTGGGGATTATATTGTTTACCAGGTGCTGTGGTGGGACATACGGAAAATGAGTGAGCCCACAGAAAGACTGGTGCTGGACCCGAGCAAGAAGGGCAGCCTCGATAATGCACTTGGGGCCATCTCACTAGAGTTTGAAACTACCATGGTAAGTCTGCTCTTTCGCAACCATCAGAGGAACAGTGTAAATGAGTTATTTCAGATTAAGGCATAATGAACGAAAACCTGAAGACTCCATTTTACTTACCAGCCCACAAAGTTCATGGTGGGCACTGAACAGGGGTTGGTGGTCTCCTGTAACCGTAAAGCAAAAACTCCAGCAGAGAAGATAGTATGCACATACAGTGGGCATCATGGGCCTATCTATGCCCTTCAAAGGAACCCCTTCTTCCCAAAGAACTTCCTGACTGTGGCTGACTGGACAGCCCGGATCTGGTCTGAGGACATTCGGGAATCCTCCATCATGTGGACCAAGTAAGAATATTTAATTACTAATAATCACACTGTTGAGTGATGGAGTCCTGTAGAGTTTAGTTCCAGCAATAAGTAAATTCAAAGTGTTTTGAGTGTGTGTGTGCTTGCTCTAGACTGTATAGACAATTCACAATGCACTGTTGTGACTTAGAAGAGTATTTCTATTTTTATAGACCTTAAATAATACAGATGTGTCCCTGTTGTCCGTATGCTTGCAGGTACCACATGGCCTACCTGTCAGATGGATGCTGGAGCCCTGTTAGACCTTCTGTCTTCTTCACTGTTAAAATGGATGGTACTTTAGATGTGTGGGACTTCTTATTTAAGCAGAATGACCCGACACTCAGTCTTAAGGTACACTTAAATCAACTCTCAGTCTGACCACCTGGCCTTAATAAAATTCCAGTCTCGTCCTGGTATTTACAGTATAATACTCTCAGGTGACGTTACTTGAAATATGTATATTCTCCAGTTGTATGCCTTGCACGTCTATTGTTCTTCTGTAACTGTTCAATTGGATCTTAAGCATGTTCTGAAATTGTGAAGTATCACAATTTTAAATGTGTGTGCTGCTTGTGCTAGGTGTGTGATGAGGCTCTGTCCAGCATGCGAGTACAGGATAATGGCCGTTTTCTGGGCTGCGGCTCACAGCTGGGCACTGCTACGCTGCTGGAGATATCTTCAGGTCTTTGCACATTACAGAAAAATGAGAAAGCACTGGCTACGGCGGTGAGATGTACACATACAAAATACAAATACACACCCCTACAGAACCTTGCCTGTCTGTAATAATGTTCCAAGAACAGTCCAGTTAAACAAAATATCAAGAAATTAATGTTCTTTGATGAAGGTATTTTGTGTATTAGGTCAAAAGGTCCTTATACCTTTGGTTTTAGAAAGTTATTCGTAGCTTTGGACTTAGGAAAGATAAAACAAAACAAAATGTCCTGTATATGAAGATAGATAGCACTTTGCATCCGTATTATTTTTTTATTATTTTTTATTTTATTTTATTATTCATTCATTCATTCATTCATTCATTCATTATCTGTAACTGCTTATCCAGTTCAGGGTCGTGGTGGGTCCAGAGCCTACCTGGAATCATTGGGCGCAAGGCGGGAATACACCCTGGAGGGGGCGCCAGTCCTTCACAGGGCAACACAGACACACACACACATTCACTCACACAGTCACACCTACGGACACTTTTGATTCGCCAATCCACCTACCTTTATTTTATTATATTAAATAAAAAAGAATTCTCCAAGAAGCTTGGGGTTTAAGGCCTAACAGTGCAGAAAAACTTGAAATAACTTTATCATTTATACTTATACAGGCGGCACGGTGGCGCAGCAGGTAGTGTCGCAGTCACACAGCTCCAGGGGCCTGGAGGTTGTGGGTTCGATTCCCGCTCCGGGTGACTGTCTGTGAGGAGTTGGTGTGTTCTCCCCGTGTCCGCGTGGGTTTCCTCCGGGTGCTCCGGTTTCCTCCCACAGTCCAAAAAAAAAAAAAAAAAACACACGTTGCAGGTGGATTGGCGACTCGAAAGTGTCCGTAGGTGTGAATGTGTGTGTGTCTGTGTTGCCCTGTGAAGGACTGGCGTCCCCTCCAGGGTGTATTCCCGCCTTGCGCCCGATGATTCCAGGTAGGCTCTGGACCCCCCGCGACCCTAAATTGGATAAGCGGTTACAGATAATGGATTTATACTTATACATTCAGGAACGTTGTGTTAATAGATCTGTGTGTATGTTTTTGATATCAGATGTTTGAACGGGAGACAAAGCGGGAGAAGATTCTTGAGGCCCGTCACAGAGAGATGCGTCTGAAGGAGCGCAGTCGCTCGGAACAGAGCAAGGAGGACGAGACCAAAGAGGGAGAGGGAGAGGAAAGTGTTGAGGAGCTGGTGGCTCACGCAGAGAGAGAGTTCTTTGAGATTGTGGAGGCAGAAATGAAGAAATGGGTGAAAGACGAGAAACAAAAACAAGATCTAGAGAAGGTCAGGAATGGAGAATGTTAAGTGCTCAAGGGCTATAATTATAAAAACAATTGTGTTTACTTATCAAGAATGCTTTTATCTTGCTAAAATATAGTTTCACCTTAAGGATGGCACCCTGTAAAAGGGGTTAAAAAACATTCTGTGGAGTGAAATAGTACAATAAGAACTGCGGGTTCCTTTTAGAACTTTTCAGTGGATAATTCATCAAGGAGCAATTTGTAGAAAGTAGATTTTGGAGAGGAAAAAGCTTTTTAAAGGTTAAAGAACCTCCACATTTAAAGATATATTGTAAGATTGTAAATATATATTGTATTCATTTTCTGGAGCCACTGCCCTAAGCCAAAAGAAAACTGTTAGGAATTTTGGAGAGTAACTCTGCCCTCAGTACTTCTATATCAAAGACCAAGGGGTGTCTCAAAAAGGGGAGAATACAAATTTAAATAATTAAAAATGTGTCCATGAAGGCACAGTTACTCAAGGTTAAAGAGAAATGCCACTACAAACAGTATTTGCATCGCAGACACCTCAAGTCTTTTGAGTCTAAATGATTGATTATATCTTATCTGCTGATTTATTTAGAAATTGTCAAAAATGTGGAATTATTTTATGGAATGTATTATTTCACTGTATTTTGGAAAACTTTTGATATGATATGCCATCGCTCCATTGTATGTTTGGCCATATTGCCGACATACAATTCACTCATTATGCAATTGCCATGAATTCAAGAAAGAACATCAGGTCATACTGCAAATCACTGATCATTTAAAAAGTTCCCTAACCAGTAATTACAGTATCTACAGCATTACAGTTCTAATGAGAATGGAAGAATGTTTTTGACTGATTTTATACCTGTCACCATCCCTCCTTCCAAGCCTTAGTAACCTGTCAAACGTAAATGCACTGGTTTGTTTAGCTTTAACAGATTGTGCCCTGTTTTGGTTCACTGCTCCATTAAGATAAGGCAGCAGTTGCCTATGTATAGTACCATGTGGCGACCTCTCCCATAAAGGCATTGTGTAAGACACAAGGAGAAAAACATCAATAACCCTTTCTTGGTCCTTACATTCAATGCTTTATTTGAACTGTGTGTTGATGACCAGCTGTATGCATATTGTTGCAAAAGAACCTCTGCAATTATTTTAAAACACAACACAAGTTTTGATCAGCAAATATTTACAGTAAAACACTTTAAACTAGATTTCACAGAAACCAGAACAGTGATATTGCATGTCATTCATGATACAGTGCCACTGAAATTATGACCGGCTGAACATTGTAGATGCAGTGTTTCCTAAACGGCTCTATTTGTTTTTCCTCAGGAGAAAGGTGTGTGTGAGGAGAAGGAGCCATAAGAAAAAAACTGTAAGCGCACAGCCTTGCCTCCACTCGGCCTCACGCTATACATCAGAGCACCCACTTGCCTCATTTCCTGAAAAGGCAATACAAAATTGATACTGTAGCCTGAATAACAATAATGCATTTTGCATTATTATATTTTTATCTAGAATTATTTAGCAGCATTCCATGGTGAATTAATCTTACTGTTTAAGGATTAGCTTAGCTTTAGTTCAGTGGGGGTGTGTATGATTTGATTTTGAATAAAAAAACAATCAAGCGTTAATTATAGTTTAATCTTCAACTCATCAGCTCTTCATACATGTTCTTTAATTGTTCAATATGCACCAATATACAAATGTGTTTGACAATATTTGTCACATTTGTGTTGATAATAAATGGCAATGAAATCTGATACAAATGTCTGAAATAAAACACTTAATATTTTTTAAATGACAATTTGTGCTTTAAATTACTTGATTTAAAAATAAACTTTGTATAAATTTGAATAAAAATAATTACAACATTATTATTGCCACAACCAATTATTAAACTGCAAAGATAATTCATAAAAAAGGTCCATATGTTACTGTGAGATAACTTCTGGTAGCAGATGTGAGTATTTTAGCACCTTCATCTATCAACTGCCGTACATCAACCTTTCACCAGCTTCAGCTTTGAACCTAAAATCTAACACCTGCTCATTGAAGAATTCTGAAGACCATGAATGGCTGAATATGAATCTTTTTTAGATAATTCAGGTGTAATAGTGACACACAAAAAGTGTTTGGTTACAGTGACTCTTGGGTTTATCCTGCTTCATAATTTCAAATTCAGCTTAAAAATGAAGATTGATAATTAGCTAATGATATAAACAGTAATAAGTGTTGGGTGCAGTTCCACACGCCATCAAAGACTTGTCCAGCAGGTGGTGCCGAAACCACTAAACGGCCTTTGAGGACCAGGACTCATCATTTTTCTACGCACCTGAAAAAAAACCTAGCTAGGAGGACGAAGGCACTGCCCCCAACCACAGACTACACAAATAAATGTACAATTGCACACTTTCTTTACCATTTAAAATCCACGACCAGTTGTTGTTGTAAACAATTCATCCAACTCTCAATGCACTGCCTGTTTCTCTAAACCACATTGTGCATTATTGCCTTATTCCCAGTTTAGCTTTCTTTGTTTTTTATTGTCATCAGTGGCAGTAAACCCACACACACACACATATACACACACTTGTGCACTAGGGACAGGGAGTACACACACCCCAGAGCAGCGGGCAGCCATCCCACCACCTTGGAAGAAGTTGGGGTTTAGGTGTGATGAAGGGGAACCTCAGCCATGGAGGTTGAGGGAGGAGGCAGCGGTCTTCCTTCACCCCCCCCCGCTGGTCTGCTGGATTTCTTGCCTGCTTCACTAAACTTTAGACCACGGCTGTGCCCTTACTTTGTGTTGTGAGTTTGGAGAAGCAAGGGTAACTGCATCTAGATAGTCTACCAATATTATAATAAACGATTAAATATTCTATCTGCTGAATGAACGTACTCGTTGGGGAATAACAAACAAGAGGTTGACTACAGTACATAGAAATGGCAAATATTATTTTATATATGAAGTCCAGCAAATTAAATATAAATTGCTGACTTAAATATGTTTAAAGTCCTAAGTGAACACTTATTTTGCACTCGGAACGTCAACAAAACATTCTTGAAAACACTTGGCACTTAGAAGACGAACCAATCCTAGCGCAGGGGACCGGGTATTAGCCAATGGTAGCGGGCGAGGGCGGGATTTGGCGGAATATGGGTGGTAAAAACAAACGTCGCTGTGCTACCTGAGAGCGGAGAGGACGCAGTTTATATGTCGACTGGGTTAACGCTACATGAGAATGGCGGAGAGGAGTGTTCTGCAGGTTTACACTTACCGCTGATCTCTAAGGGGACGGCACACAACACACAGCTGCTCTCGGACAATGGAGGACACTGAGAAGAGCGGTTGAGATCCCTCTTAGACGTAGTGAACATTTATCTTCTCTCTTAACGGCGTTTTACCTAGAATAAAAACACGTATCTACCCCTGTTGACTTTCTAACGGGAGTCTTAGTCCTGAATGCGGTGATCACCATGGTGACACTACAGAGAATATTTTACCTGACGTTCCTTTAAGCTCCAAACTTACAGGTTCGCAGCTGTTCGTGAGTTTGTTGTTGTCATGAAGGATACCGGTGAATCCAAGGACCACCAGCTAACAGTGAGTATATCTGCTTGTAGATATTATACAGTCAGGTAGGTCAATGATTTCTGTTGGTTAACTTCGACGTAATGGCATTATTCATGGGCATCTTGTAAAACAAACTAGTTATAACTATGTAGTGCATTTGCTCAGATAAAGTGATACATCACTTAATAACATAGGTATTTGTACAGCCACTGTTTTGCATGTGTTCTTTGCATTTTTAATCTATTTGAAAAGTCAGTTTTAAATAATAGGCTATATGCAATAGTTCCAATACACTTCACTTTATTCACTTTAAATGTTATTCTGTAGTAGAGTTGTCATTATCAGTGTTATTACATTAATTACTGTTCTGAGACAGCTTTTGTTGATGTGAAAATGCACCCAAACCAAAGCCTTTTACATCTGCTCTGTGGTGTCTCAGATCTTTTCTGAAAAGGAAACATGGGTTTGAGAGTCCTGCCCTAAATAAAATTGCTTGAATTGATTGATATGAATGTTACCATTGATTACACGTTAATACACTACAATGAGATTCATTTAAAAGGAACACTTCTAAAGCTTTGTAGTTTGACATATTTGTGCATGATTGAGTAATTCACATGACCAGTTCCTTGCTCCTCTTCCTCTCTTAACCTGGAGCAGCCGTCAGTCATAGTGGTGCCTTTGAACTTGAAGGTTAAAATGCTGAGGTAGTGAACGCCAATTAAATGAGCATCCCACCTGTGCACTCTAATGAACTGAGAGACATTACACACTGAGTGTTGTGTAATGACTGGCGAGCCCAAAACGGGTAAGCAGTCAAAGGCAGCCTGATATTGGATCATAACTTCAAAATGACTGCTCTTATGTACAAGGGTAAACCCAGTAAATATTTAGCCGTTGATTCAACATTGAAATAACGTAATGACTGCCGTCTAATCAACGTTCTCTTAAGGTTGAAAATGAAAGTTGAAAAGACGTTCAAACACAGACATTGAAAAGACGATTATTAGACGTATTTTGGAAGTCCATTGACGTTATTAATTGGTCCCGAAATAAATTACTTGTAAAAAAAGGCATTTTGGACGTCCACTGACGTTATTAATTGGTCACCACTTGATAACTAACTTATTAAGATGGAATTTGGACGTCCATTGACGTTTAAAATATGTCCTTGACGGACAGACTACTTTTAGACCTATTTTGAACGTCTAGGAACGTTCCTTGTTTACTGGGAAATTACTCACTGCAGATGAATCCGTTGAAATCTCACAATCATTAAAATCATTACTTATGAAAACTTACTATTTGTGCTAAGATCTCCAAACCATACAACAATATGACAAACTATCATGGCCTCTACCAAAGTGACTAAGACTCTTTCCGGAGTAAGTACAATAATTGATTAGCCTTTTTTTTTCTTTCCTTTTTTCAGCTCAGCTTATTGCTGGGAAAAGACTCATTGTAAAAAGGACTTTTTAATATGTTTTCAATTTTGAGTGTTAAGTCTAAGTGGTAAAACAGATTAATCTCTATTAACAAGAAGTTCCATTTAATCCACATTAATGACAGACAATCCTTTAATCAGCTGAGTATGGCATATTACATTGACATCAATTAAAAGCAGGCTTTAAGATTTCTGTCTCTGTGCTTCCCTGTTTCCCAGGTGGCCTTGAGAATTCGACCTCTGAGTGATGTAGAACTGGAGGAAGCGGCCACAATAGTGGCCCACAGAATGGACGACCAGGTGAGAGTCTGATTTCATTGTGCGGGAAGTCAAGAGATAGACTTGTGTTACTTGTTTTCTTTCATCTGCATGCGTACCATGTAAGAGAAACTGAAAAAAAACATTAATCCCTGGTTTGTTTAATGCTGTCAAATAGTTATACATGGGCACTATGTTTATTTTTCAAGTTATGTACAAATAAACTGTTAGAGTGGAGTCCTGTATACCACTTCTATACGAAACCTGTTCAGTTGCTCACTGAGTCTGAAAGCCATACAAATCATGAATCTCCATTTTTGTCCATTTTTAGTTTACTAACACAGCAGCTGTTGTTTACATTGTGTGAAAATTTGATGAACCGACCAATAGAAATGCTCCAAAATTTCTTGGAATATAATCTATTTTACATTGACTTTCATTGACAGTTAAGGGTTTTTTTCCCTTAGTTGCTATTTTGGAGATTAATGTTTTTCACTGAGGGCGGCACGGTGGCACAGCACCGCAGTCACACAGCTCCAGGGGCCTGGAGATTGTGGGTTCAAGTCCCGCTCCGGGTGACTGTCTGTGAGGAGTTTGGTGTGTTCTCCCCGTGCCGGTGTGGGTTTCCTCCGGGAGTTCTGATTTCAACCCACGGTCCAGAAACACACGTTGGTAGGTTGATTGGCGACTCAAAAGTGTCTGTAGGTGTGAGTGTCACCGTGTGAAGGACTGTCACCCCCTCCAGGGTGTGTTCCTGCCTTGTGCCCTCTGATTCCGGGTAGGCTCTGGACCCACCGCAACCCAGAACTGGATAAGCGGTTATGAATGAATGTTTTTCATTGGACAGTGACAATATATTTCACTCACTGAAGACAAAGTGAGTGCAAGAAACAAAGAAGTAAACAAACCAAAACCAACCAATCAAACAATAAACAAAATAGCAACTGAAAAAATGGCAACACAGGAAAGATACCCAACTACTGATGATGTTATTGGAGAAAAGGCATGTGGCAGTTATTAATCAAAATAAATGATGTATTTAAGATTATATTTAAGTTTCCATGAACTTTTGATTTCCTGTAATAGCTAGACTATGTACAAAAAATTGAACTAACTTGTGTGTTTTAATGTCATTTTTTTTACTTTGTTTTTACCTCATAGTTATTGCTTTATATCAAACCCAGAGTGAAAACAGCCATGAATAGTGCAGTGTATTATACCTGTTCATTAGTAGCACACATAATATGTAGAAGCCTCCTCTGTTCTGCTCTCGTTGTATGCACTTCACTGAATCAATTGAACTGTTAAAAGGCAGTCAAGAATATGACTCAACCCTTATCCACTGCAGCTTCACACTCACATGCTGCTGAAAATGACTCAGCTTCTGATGGAAGCGTTTTGTTTGCTTTAGCTGTCAGTTGTTGTTGTTTTCAAAAAATTTGCATTGCATTGTCATATTTGCGTTGTTAAAATAGGTTCAAGGGTCTGAAGTCAGTAAAAGAACCAATATCTTAAAGACTTGGATATCGATGTTTATTGACCTTGTGAATATTAAACCCAAAGCACAAAACTGTCTGCACAACCACATATATTTGTCTATAAAATCAGGGTCTCATTCTACCCTCCTCTATTTGAATAGAACAAGGAAGATTTCTGGGTTATATGAAGCCAATTACTGCTACATTTACCTCAAGACTACAGGCTATGTTAAGGGTCTCCTTTGTTTTATTGTCTCTTGGGTCATGATGCTAATTGGTCAGTACTGATGATTGCTTCTATTAGGGCAATGGAAATTTGGCTACTCTTGGTCTTTGGGGTCTGAGTTATTATTAGTCCATGCTCTGAGACTAAACCTATTAACATTGGCATAATCACTTACAGTTGTCCCATTATTGCTGCAGCTGATGATAGTGGTGATTATGATGATGTTAGCTATGAAAGTAATTGCTCATACATAACTGCTGTTGCTATGTTATAGCTTTTAAAATAGAGTGCTTTTTAATGGGCAGCATTTTCCCAACCCTTGTTATAGTTTCCTCGTTTCTAAATATTTAGTTGTTTTCCCATTTAAACAATCCCTGATTTATATAATTAGACTGGGTTTAAGTGGATGTGAAAAGCAGAGATTGACATGAATAGGACAGGTGGTTCTCAAGACCACAGCTTTGATTCAGTGCAAGATATATATTTTAATTAAAACTCTGAACTGGTGAAACAGCACCATACCCTTTTACTTACCCACTGCTTTTCTGCCAGAGCAACAACGGTAACACCCTTTTCAGATGAACAAGGACAGTGTTGGCGCTCTGTGTGGGAAGATGTTTCTATGTTGAGATGCTAGTGATGAGAGCTCTTTGTTGGAAAAAGAATTGACCCATTCACAAAAACAGCCACTGTGCGGTACAGTTGAAGGTAGAACTACAGGTTTCTAGCTATTAAAATGACCATTACTTCTAAAAGCAAAATTTACCGCAGCTGAATAAATGAATTGTATTTATTTTAGAATACAAACATTTACTGTAAACAGTAGGCAGTTTTTGTTTGCAGGCAATAGTCAAGCACATCTAGTTGTGAAGTGTTGTTTTTGGCTAGTACATCATGGCACACTTATTTCTAATTAGTCTTACTCCTAATTAGATTATTCATTGTTTTGAGTGACTGGTGATAGAACAGTGTGTTTACATCTGAGGGCTTAAGCTCCACAGAACAAACAGGTTGTGCTGGCAGTGATTAGAGGCACGCATACAAGGGCTTATATGCTTTCTATTGTGTTTGTGCAGTCAGGCACATGAATACATGAGTGGAGGGGATGGAAAGGACTCAACCAGTGGTCCCATGGTTTAACACATTGGAGTTTGTGACTTGTGCTCTCGTTAACACTACAGGTTTCATTATATTATACTCTTAATTGGGCAGCACTGTGGCTTGACCTCTTGAGTTCAAGTCCCATCTCATAGTCCAAACAAACATGGAGGTTTGGTGAATCAGCTATTCTAATAACTGCCCTTGTGTGTGAGTGAATGAGTGTGTGTGAATGAATGTCTGAATTTGTGTATGCCCAGATATGGATTGGTGTTCTATCCTGGGTGAAACCCTAGTGCCCGATGCAGTCCTTCAGGTGGATGGTCGTTCCTGGTTGAGAGTACGCTGTGTGCGTTTGGCTGCCGCTTCACGTCAGTGTGTGGATTGAATGACTGAATGTTAAATTGAATGGCGTTCTGTTCAGTGATGATTGTAAGAGTGTCCTTGGGTTTATAGAATCGCGCTATACAATTGTAGCAATAAAATAAATAAATAAATTATATATATATTATAAGCAGTCACAATATTGTCTCATTGTCTCAATAAACATGCAAAAAAGTCTTAAGTAAAAACAACATACAGGCATAAGAACAAACACATACAGCTGTTCAGTAAAGGACACACACTATCCTTACCTTCACATGAACTAAACCCTGACCTCATTCCACCTCCTTAATCAAAATCAATTTGCCCAGTTTCACTGACTGACCAAAACAGCACCCGCCAGGTTTAGTCTGTGCAACACGTGCCATATGGCCTTTCCACCTTTAGTTAGGCTGAGACAGATTAATTTGTTTAGAGGCACCACACTCTGCTCATTCCCCTTAGAGGCAGACGGCTGAGGGGGGTAAGCCCCCTGAGTGTGAGCTCAGCTCTGGGTCTTTGGAGGGCTTAGACAGCAGCCACCTGCTCAGCTCTACGACCACAGCTCACCTGCTGCTCCTGACACTGTCACACTGCATCCAAAAGTCTTGTCCTCACAAATACTTGTATTTTGTTGACGTCCTGTTCGTATAAAACACGTATCACTTTTAAACAAAACTGTTTTTTTGACTATTTTATGACCTATTGTTGGATATTCTTATAGGATCATTATTATCTCTTTATACAAGTACAGAATTGTCTGAGGAAGTGGTGATCCCTATGATGATTATTAGATTATTATAATAATAAGGTGAACCCCCAGCTTGCGTGAACCTGCCTGTACTGACTCAAAGGGGAGTGTGTTATGAAATTCTCTTATTGTTTTCCCATATCATTCCCCAGTGGGCTGTTGTTATGTCATAGGTTTTCATAACATGCTACTCCCACTTTAGCTCTAGTTTTTATAATTGGATAATGTCACATTAGATTACATTTTATTTATGTATTGTCATTAGGCAGTCTCATGTGATTATGCTTGTTTTAGTGATTGGCGGACCAGTATGTATGCATTTATGCTTATCTGTATACAATATAAAATACTGCATACAAAAGCTATTTATGTTTAACTAAATATGGTATCAATGTGAATATGTTCACGTTTTCTTTCATTTCAGCTTTCATTCTTTGAGGGACTTGCTTTCAGTTGAAACAACAACAACAACAACAACAAACCAAACACTATTCCTTGTAAACAACTCAAAGTTCAGTATAAAAAGTCACATTTTAAGTGGGATGTCCTGTTTTGGTGCTATACTGTCATTAAATCTCCTTTTCTTTCAGACTCAGATCTGAGTACATTCAGAACATGGTAGACAGGAACAGATGGGGATTTTCTGTTTAGATCGGAATAAAAAGATGAGTTAGATTCTCATCCATCGTTGTAATGGTAACAGATTCAATTCCTCAGAAATTATTTTTATACATTACATAGGACCGAAATGACAAAGGAAAAGGTGGTTTTGTACTAGGCACGGTACAGATCAACAAATTCTTAATTGAAGCAGATCTAGGCAGCACAAAAGACATGTTATTACTAACATACTGTTAAGGAAAAGGAAAAGCAGAGGTGCTGTAATCAGGTTGAGGTACTGAGTTGCCTCATTGATATGCATCATCAATGTGTAATGTCACACAGGCAAGGTTTTGTTCTCAAGAGAGAGTGTGTATGCTTGTGTCTGAGTGTGGGGTCATAACCTTCTGGCTTTGGTGGGTAAGCTGAGATGAAGCTGTCGTCTTTCCTAAAGAAGCTATATTTAGGGACAAATGGAAACGGTCACTTGAGGCTGTCGGATGTCTATAGAAGAACCTTCATATGCAGCAAAATGCAGCTCTACAGTAGTGAACATGATCACTTTAACTTATGTCTCTAACAACAAGGGTTTCTATCTATCTATCTATCTATCTATTGTTACACCTATATAGCGCCTTTCTAGACACCCAAGGACGCTTTACAATCCACACTGCTCAGAACGCTCAGAACACTCAATCCACATACACTGGCGAGAAGCGGCAGCCAAACGCGCACAGCGTACTCTCGACCAGGAAAGACCATCCACCTGGAAGACTGCATCGGGCACTAGGGTTTAACCCAAGACAGAGTGCCAATCCATATCTGGGCTCACACTCATTCACTCACACATACAGACATTCATCCACATACACACTCATTCACTCACACATACAGACATTCATCCACATACACACTCATTCACTCACACAGCAGGACAGTTATTAGACAGAAGCAAATTCACCTACCCTCCATGTTTTTGGACTCCAACCCAAGATCCCAGCACTGGAAGGCGAACGTGCTAATCACTAAGCCACCGTGCCGCCCACTGTAGCTAACAATACATTTATACAATAATAAACAAACAATAATATACAACATACAACAATAAATACATTTGTTTTTACTATATATTCTAAGAGTGAAAAAGACCTACAAGAGTTTTAAAAACAGGCAAATAAACTCTCTCTTGCTTTGATATTGTTTGGTTGGCTTGCGACATTTGAAAGAATGGTCCACATACGCAAGTGTACACTAGACCAAGATGACACCATATTGTGCCTGGAAATACTGTGTGTGTTTACAACTTAGCTCCATAGTCAGCATCTCATGTCTTAGAATACATGACATTTTTAATCCCTTGGCTGTGTTACTGAAATGGTGTTAATACACTTAGTGAACAGCAGAATATGTGTCTTCCATATACATCCAAACACTGTTCACTGTCTTTTCTGCCAACAGCCTCAACAGCATGCACACTCATTGATCTTACTGTTCAAACACTCTATTTCCCATCAGGAAGAAATACATGGTTAACAACAAGACACCACATAATGTAAATGTGTGCCATTTTAGGCTAGGTTTGTTACAGGATGTTGACCTGGTGTCCATCTATACTAATCTGCCAACTGTAATGTGCATTGGTTGGCTGTTTCACATAAGTTGGCCAGCAGCAGTAAAGGGAGTAAATGGTGTTTGAATGGTTTGTGAGACATATATTCTGTTGTTTCTATGGGCTGTTACCTGGAGTCCTCAGCAGGAGTGCTGTGCCCTCCCACCCTCTCGCGCTCTCTCTCTCTCTCTCTCTCTCTCTCTCTCTCTCTCTCTCTCTCTCTCTCCCCCTCTCTCTCACACACACAAACACAAAGAGGGGGAATGGTTTATAGGGAGGCCTTGTCGTCATGGTGATCTACAGACAAGGTCAGAGCCATTGTTTGTTTTCTTTTTTTCCTCCTCTCGTGAGGTGGCATCAGTGCTGACGGACATGGAGGTAGTGGGGGTGGAGAAGGGGTGGGCACCTAACATCACTCATAGACTCTATTCCATATGAAAGTTTTAAGAACCTGAGTGGGCTACGTAGTTCACATAGTGTTCTCAAAATTTGAATGCTGTCATATGTCTAATGTTTTTGTATTGTGGCATTTTGCCAGCAAAAACTGTGGAGAGCCGTCTGAGAACAATAATACAACATAAAGCTGTATAAAGAGTTGGAAAATAGTTGTCCTGCACATTTGGCAATCCAGTCCACTGTGGTTCTCTAATGCAACGTTAGGAGTCTTGCCCAAGGACTCTTATTGGTGTAGTATGCCTGATTGAGGAATTAAATCCTAGCCTGTGGATGTTATTGGTGTTATCCATGTGAACCAACCTTGCTGTTTTCCGGTGTCCACTCACAGAGAGAGAGAGAGAGAGAGAGAGAGAGAGAGAGAGAGAGAGAGAGAGAGAGGCTATACAGTATCACCATGAGGATCTTGGCCAATAAAACAAAGGCCTGCATTCATCTGGATTCAGTGTGAACTTTACCTGATAACGTGGCAAATTCCCTCCTTTGTGAACAACAAAGCAGCCTTGCAGAGTCTTCTGTATTCTGTTTCTGCCTTTCTCTTACTGGGAGCAGACTCAAATTGCTTTCACCTTGAGGCAGACAATAGTCAGAGGGCTGCAGCACAGAGAGCCCCCTGCTGGTCAGTGCAAGGGGTCATCTCTTTGGCCAGATCAAAGAAGTTCATTACCAATCTATTAATGGCTGGGGGCTCTAAAAGACCTTTTCTCCCACCTTAATCTGTGCACTGTTCACTGGGTTCTGCTCAGTAGCTCTGATGTGGCCTGGTATATTTTGGGCAGGTCATATTTCCCTGTCACAAATTGGACCAGCGAGAGCTGTAGGAAGAATCTGACCAAATAGTGTGTGGTGACTTTTATAGGTCCTGTGTTTGAATAGACCCAGAGCTGGAGCAAGGAATAGCACTGCAAACAAAAACGGCATTCAGCAGGCATGATTTAGCTTCGCTCCAGGCCAGGGAAACACTGACAGTTTCCCCAAGTGCATTTACAGGTTGTATTGTGCTTTTATGGTTTGACTGAACTTACTTTCCCTGTACTGCTCTTTAAATGTCCCTCACTGCTGAAATGGCCTTATGTTTGGTGTTTATTGTATCCAGTATTTTTCCACATTGGTTTACGCTCTAACTCTAGATCTTTATTTTTGTCCTGAACAGCTCACACTCTTGTGTCAAGAAATTTAATGAAAATAGCATTTCCAACTGATTTTATATCAAAAAAGAAAAAAAAAGAGAATGGACTTTAGCTTTCTGGAAACTAGCCTGGTAGCAATAGAGTGCTTAGAGAGTAGGTAGTATCTAGGCATTCTAATGAGTTGAGGAACCACTGAAAGCCAAGAATATAAATATAGTGTCTCTCTCTCTCTGTTGGAGTCCTGACACTAAACGTGTGCGAGGAAGAGCTGCCAGAGACTGCACAGGGTCTGAAAAGAGGGGAACCAGGTTAATATGGTGTCATTAACAGACTGCCTGATCCTGGAAAGAGCTTCCGAATAACATGTGGGGTTCTTTAAAGTGGATTGCAAAACTCATCCTCACACATACTATTTAGATCCCACCCCCACATATCTCTCTCTCTCTCTCTCTCTCTCTCACTTGTAATCACATAAGATGGGGTCTGTTGGTAAGTCCTAAAAGCTGAAGGAGGGGGCAGGTCCATCCTGGTATGAGCCTTACTCAGCACCCACTTCAGCTCCAAAAACTTAATATGGGCACTCATTCCAGCTGAGGGTTCTTATTCTCCCATTTAACACATGGTCAGATGCCCCAATAAGCTGTGTTACATTTTAAAAATGAATATTTTAACCCTTTTGCCAGGTTTTGACAAAATGTCCAAATATTTAATACATCAAATTGCAGTCTGTGTATCATCTAAATAATACGCTTGGGGTTTTATGAAGTGTATGAGTGAATGTGTGAGTGTGTGTGTTGCCCTGTGAAGGACTGGCGCCCCCTCCAGGGTGTATTCCCGCCTTGCGCCCAATGATTCCAGGTAGGCCCTGGACCCACCGTGACCCTGAATTGGATAAACAGTTACAGATAATAGATGGATGTATGGGTGGATAGGTTTTGATGAGATTAGCTATTTCATCAAGAAAATGTTTGATAATTTGAAAATAATAAATACATAATACAAAAATATTTCTATAAGTTAATAATTATTGTATAGTATTGATAAAAATATATTTAATGTTCCCCTCCCCCCAAAAAATTAATTCATTAATATAAAATAATAATAAAAAAAATACTTTGGATTTTACAAAAAATGTTGTATTGCATTTTACTCTTTCAATCTATAACTATTCATACGACAAATTAAAAGAATTTATTAATATGACAAATTGTTTTGAAACTGGTTACTGTTAATTTGTCTAACTTGAAACCTCATTTAACGTCACAATAACAAATCATGTGCACAGATCCACTCACACGAGCATCATTGTTATAGTGTAAGTATCCCTTTAGATAATGCTTGCCATTTGATGATGATGATTGCAATGTAACCAGGGATACACAGCCAGGATGGCTTTTATTACACCAACTGTTCACGCCAAGCAGAATGACTTGTTTCAGAGAGAAAGAAGAGATGAAGTTACAGAGATGGTTTCTGTCTCGCTCTCAGTTGTGTTGCATAAGCCGTGTTAAATAATATACCGTGTAAAATTCAGAGACCAATTTTAGTTTTTTAAAAATAATTAAATTAATGTCAATGCTGAATGCGATTAATTTTAAATTAACACAAATGCTGGAATAAATATATTTAGTTGGTAAGGCTTCTATGTAACTTTCAGTGTTTAACTTTTTCCTGATGAAAAAAATGATATAAATGATGGGTGGAGTTTTGCATGTACACTATGTGCAATTACACTATGTGCTGATTTAATATAATTTTATTAATGTAATTTTGCATGAGGAATGAAATTAGGTTGTATTGTGTATATTGAGTATGTGTATGCGTGTGATTGTTGCATGGGCTTGTGAATAACAAGTGTAATACAGCATGCATCAGCCTGTTCTCACTGTGTGGCTAATTAATGCCTGTTACACAAGCCCAGTCTGGCCACCTTCTACTCAGACACAAAGGGTTAAGAGAGATTAAAGAAGGAGCAGACAGGGCATGAAGATACACTGAGCAGGTAGAAGCCTCACACCAGAGACAACAGCAAGCAAAAATGACCACACAAACATCCCCTTCTATATAAGTTACGTAAATCATATCCACATCGACAAAATGTCTCTCTGTTTGCATCAGCAGCTACAGCCAATTATATCCAGCACTGCTGATCATGGGCGCATTGTGGAGCCAGAGCATGTTTTTGTCTCAGGATTTCATATTGCACACCTTTTTCTAGTGGCCAGGTTAATGGTTAAGCAACCAGCTCAGTTAAATGCTCTGAAATTAGTCTTCCTTGAAGTAGTAGCTCTGCAGCTTTGTTTAAACTAATGTTAAATGGCCTGTATTATAGTAAACCCAGTTTGATGTAATATGTAGACATGTTTAAAATTACCATGCTGCCTTTAATCCATATACTATCGCATGTACTAATACTTTAACATATTGATGCCTATTCAGGATCAAGCAGTGTTCCCTGAATATTCGGATTGAAGTATTAAAGAGGGTTTCAAACTTCCTTTTAAATGAGGTTTATTCCAGAGCCGAAAAAATCAGAACAAAGCTCATATACATGTGTCACTATTAATGGCACAGTAACTGAAACAATCTGTTTCATTACAGCTGCTGATTCAAGCTTGTGCTACACATTAATCCTTTACAAATGTAATATATGAACCTACAATGACAACAAACAATACAAGAACAATGTTGGATATGGACTCTTTAAGCAAACCAATGCTCTCAGTGGAAAAATCATGTTTGTTCAGTACTACATGGCATCAGACTGCTAAATCGTAGGTCATATTACCTCAACGTGTAAATCACTTGTGCATTAGCCAATGATTAACTAACTCTTGACCTCACATCAGATCAGGGCAAGATTAGAACACAACAGAAACACATCAGAAGACAAGCAAGATTTTTTGAACTGAAAACATTTCCAAAAGTAAAATACAAAATGGAGGGTTAAATATTCAGATACTGAAGCAGTTATGGCGGTGCTCCCATTTACACTTTTGATTTTGTGTTTACGTAATCAGCATTTTGGTTCTCAAAACTTCAGCCCCAGTTTGACGTCATAGTACTAATGTTTGAAAAGCATTTTAGCTAGCATGTGTCAGTTCACTTCAACTAAAGAGGGTTTACATCTGTGTTAGCTGCTTCTGTTAATAAGGGCCCCATTGCAAATAAGGTGAATTGCAAATGTGAATTGAAAAGCTCTTTGCTGGCCTAAGCCTCCCTGTGCTATTGTGGTCTTATCTTGGCCAAGTGCACTCACTTCTGTGATTCAGAGCTGTCAGAAAGGAAGAGGCTCTTTTTCATCTTGTCATGGACTAAGAGCCTTTATTCTGAGCTGTTAGCTGGCATTATCTTGCACATCCTTTTAGACCTGTAGTGCTGACTCTTATCACAGTGAAAAAACAAACAGTAACAGATCTGGATTACTTCAGATTTTCTCCTATCTCTCAAGGATAAAAATATAAAATATCAAAATAATCTGTAATAATTGATAAAGTGTACAGATACAGGGTAAAAATATTAAAATAATAGAGCATTCCTTTAAAATTATTTCTTTCCAGCTTCACATAACTTATCTCCTGCCTATAATTTTGAATGCACTAAGCCCTGTCCCTAAGAGACTAAGCTTTCTGCCATTCTGCTCTGTATATGTCTCACACCTCTGCTCATGTTTGATGAGAGTGAGTGTGAATGCAAGATGATGCCTACTTAATAAGCTCCCTGCAGACTTCACAGGTAGCCTCATATTGATGATAATACTTATTATCGTAGAGCATGTGTTTGTGCCACGTGTGTGTAATATTTTCCTACCCTTGTATTGTTTCTCTACTTTATTTATGGACTGTTTTCCTTTAAAGCCTTTTAAAGAAAAGCATTTTCCATCCTAATGGTTCAGAGTGTTATTAGTGATAGGTGCAATAGCTAAACCCTCATGTTATAAGGTGTGAATCAATGTCTTTGGCATGGGTGACTTGAATATGTCAGAGGTTTCTACTGATGTGGAGGTGATCAAGTTTTTTTTTTAGAGAGATATATGATGTCATCAAGACATTTTCTTGGGAGGTCCATGGTTATTTCAGCAAGACAATGCCAGGCCTCATTCTGTACAAAATGATACAACAATAAAACTTTATAGAACCATCTCCTATGGCACATCACAAACAGCTGAATCAAGCTTGCGTGAAGTCTTGTATCAAGACTGGGCAAATATGAATGGGCAAAAACTCTACATAATCAGTATCCTCAGTTTCCAATCATGCCCCTTTCCCAACTTTTTTGGGATGTTTTGCAGGTATCAAATTATAAAAGTTTAAATATTATAATAAATAATAAACCAAACAGTATTTCTCAAAATATTCAGAATTATTCTGACTTTATTCTCAGAATCTTTTTGTTTTTCAATGCTGTGGCCCTAAAACTCTTGGGAACTCATTGGAAAGTATGGCATGGATGCACTGTGGATTCTCTGGAAAAGTGTTTGCTCTATTGGGCTCTATATGCTCAAATGGGCTCACTCAGATATTACCTGGACTGTGCATATCAGGGCTATAGTTGCATTAAACAGGTATACCTCATCAAGATTAATGTTATATGCTTTGGTAAATTAAAAAAATAATGAGAATTGCATTCTTTCCAGTAACAGTTTTAAAATATAAGTAATTACATTTTCAGCTCTACTTCTAACCATGGCTTGGAAAGACACACAAGAGCCATAATTTAGATGTCCTTCCCATGGCATCTCTGAACTCTCAACTTCTGCTGTGCTCTCACTGCTCCATACGGCTTCTCAGCCAATGATGATCTATGAATGTTTCATGAAAAGACAAAAACATGTTGTGTGAACATGAAGTAGGGTTTCTGTAGGCTTGTAGTGAAGCATGGACAAAAACTTCTGGTTTTAGGTTATAAAACATCTACGCTGTTAAACCTTATGTACAGGCTTCCTGGACAGGTATTAATCCTAGTCTTTTTAATGGAGATAAAACATTCAGTAAACTGTGTAGTAAGAATTAGGTCAAATCCATGTCCAAGTATGTGGTTGTAAGATTGTCTATGAAATTAATAAATGCAAATTACATTATTTTTAACTGTCTAATAAATCAACAGTAACTATAGCAGGAATAGTAGACAAAATGCTGTTAGACTGCCCCAGACAGTGGGAGTAGGTCTGTTTGTTATGGTTTTAGTAATTGGCCATTGTCCTAGTTAAGTTGTGCAATGTTGTCCTTTATGTCACGACCTCATTGTTACCTCTAACCTCACTCCCTGCTGCTTATCGCCTCAGCTGTAAAGTAGTCAACAAAGCTGCCTTCTTTTGGCTAATATGACGCACTTTCAATCAGTCATGTTTTGTTTTATTTTGTGTGTGCTGTGCAGAGTTTTACTCTTCATTTAATTTAATATGCAAAGCTTTATATTCCCACATAAAGCATGTCTAAAAATGTGGTGAAACTGAATATATAATACAGTCCACAGTTGGACAGAATCAAATTGGTGCCATTACATCAAACACTTGCAGATATGTTCTACTGACTAGAAATCTACTTTGCGTATATACGGAAAACAAAGCTTCTTTTATTTACTCTACTGCTCCTGACAGTTTTACAGTTCAGGAGAGATAATTACTTTAATAAACTGATTGCCAATCATTGGTGCATTCTGTACACTAGCAGCAGGCATGTCAGGACCTGTTTAAAGTTTAGAAGTTAGCCTCCCCTAGACAACGCAGAGCACTGACCTGTGGAATTGCTGCTATTAAAGAAACCAGGGCAGATTGCATGTGTAACTAATGCCATGATGCTGTCCACAATATAGGAACATGATCAGTAGCTAAGGCTGTGTGTAGCTAACATAGTCTAACACTCTGTTTTGGTATTTTTTGCCACTCAGAACACAATCCAATTTATCAGCTCTGCTGTACATATAGCTGCATTTACTTGTTTTAACATAAAAGAACTGACAGTAACCGGTCATACTTTGCTAAGCCCCTTTCACCCAGTTCAGTGATGGTCAGAACAGATTATTTAGGCACTAGATCATTCGCAGTGCTGCAGTGACGCTGATATGATCGTGGTGCAGTAGTGCGTGTTGCACTAGTATGAGTGGTTGTGACACAGCAGTGCTGCTGGAGCTTTTAAACACTGTGGTCCGCTCACTGTCCACTCTGTTAGACACACATACCTTGTTGGTCCACCGTGTAGATGTAAAGTCAGAGACAGTAGCTAATCTGCTGCTGCACAGTTTGTGTTGGTCATCCTCTACTCTTTCATTGCTGGACACAAAATGCTGTTGGATGAATATTTTTAGTTGGGTTATTTAGAAACTCCAGAAGCACTGCTGTGCCTGATCCACTTGTAAGTGCAAGACAACAACCAACACCACCACGGCAGTGCTGCTGCAGCGCTGAGAATGATTCACTACCTGCTCTGTCGTGGTCCTGTTGGTGTCCTGACCATTAAAGAACACAGTAAAATGTGGCAAGCAAAGTATATAGAGCAACAAATAGACTATAGTCTGTAATTTGACGAATTTTAGACTTTCTGTAGAGCACCGTATAATGTTATGTTCATATTTGTATAATATAGTACACTCATTTGGAGGCATCTCCACTAGTCATTTTTCAGCTCGATTAGGTTTTTTCCAGTTACCTCTTGAGATCAAGTCTAAAATTACAAAAGGGCACGGTCATGACCTTAGATGAGGCAGACTATTGTGGTCAGCATTATGCCTCACTCAAGAAGTGTAGCATTGTATGGCCCAGGCAGCAGGATAGTTACATACAACACAGAGAGAACTCAGTGGCAGTGCAGTGGACCTAGGCATTGGGTATCAGGTATGCTGTTGTGGAACATAGAGAACACTCAGGATCCAAGAAAGAGGGCACGGAGTCCCTGGGGTTTGTGGAATGAAGGTGTGACCATCCCATCAGATAGCTTTCACCTTCTCAAAGCTCTGTTGTCTGCTCTGAAAAGGTCTCCACAAAGTTCATAACCTTTTCAAGGGCCCTGAGCTGGTGGGGCTTTTTCTCTCTCCATTTTGTTTGGCTGTTTTATTTTAAAATATCCTGGTACGTCAGCCATGCTCACATCACTGAACTGATATGACACTGGAGCTTTTTGGAACATCTGCAATCCCCTAAATTCATGGTTTATTTAAAAACAGAAAGTGGTAAATATAACTGATTCACTTCTTGAAATTATATTTGAATTTGAGAGGGTTTATCCACAATCAGTATCTCATCCTTCTTTTTTCTTTGAAAGATGCTATTTTTATACTAACAAAAATAGATGTAGTGAGAGGAAGATGAAAAGGAAATACTCGTCATTTTCTCTTCCTTGTTTCCTGGTCTTTGTAGCTGCTGTTGAGTGTATTTTCCTCTCACCCTTCCCAGGATAATGAGGCTTCTTCCAGTGAATTACTACTTGTAGTGTGCATACATATAAGAGAGTGAATTACAGCTACCACCATGTGTGTGTGTGTGTGTGTAGCAGTGAGTTACTGCCCCCTGTGTTGTCTCTCTTCCTTAGGCGTGGACCCTTATCCCCCACAGTCTCCAGCCCCCTGTAGTTTCAGCTCTGACAGGCTGATAGCAGTAGATGTGTGGCTGTGTGTTTGTGTGTGTATATATATATGTGTGTATGTGTGTGTGTGTGTGTGTGTGTCTGCCTGCATTTCTGTGGCTATAGCAACTGCTTCCTTAGGGGCAACACATTAAAAATCCCACACACCCAAACTCACAGATAAACTGTATCTTGTAAGAAAAAAAAAGTGTATAATCTCCAATTTAAAAAATGCATAGAATGTTGATGAAGCACTTTATAGAACAAAAGGGAGATTTTTCACTGGACAGCAACAATATATACCCACACTGCCATGTCTTTAGCTACAATCAATCAATCAATCAATCAATCAATCAATCAATAAATAAGTAATTTTAGTCAGCTGGTATAGCACCCACTTGCAGATCCCAATAGAAACATAGCAACACAAGACAAGTCTTTAACTGCAATAAATAAATAAATAAATAAAAACACCATGAGACATTCATCAGTTATCAGCCTGTCAACTGGAATAACACCCACTCACACACACTGTGCCTCACACTCTAGAGTACTGAGACAGACTTCTCCCGAAGACATTGCAAATCATACTGGAGATTCTGTGAGCTTCTTTCTCTCTTTTTTGGAGAGAGACTTAAGCTCTTTTTGTGAAGACAGCACTCAGCTCTCGTCACAGGCTCGTGCGTCATGCTGATTCTAGTACATTAGTTGCTGTGGGTTTTTGTTCCCCGTTGAGCTTGTATCAAGTAACTCATGTTACATCACAGGTTCACCACTGAGATGCAGACAAGAACAGCCTCACAGTCCCACTCTCCTCTTTACAAAAGTTACAGGATATGAGATCAAACTAAAGTTACACCAAGACCTTTTCTTTGGTAATTATAATAATATAAAATATCCTATGCCAATCCATTAGAGCTTCACGTAGGGCCCACCCCGGTCTCTTCCCCACAACACCCCCAGAAGGCTCAACAGTGTTCTCTTTATCCACCACCCCTGACTAGACCTTTCAGTTGTTTCTGATAACTCCTTCACAGCTGCTCTTAGTTTCCAGCCCCTGATGCCGAACTGCACAAGCTGGGAAGTGGAAAACTTGGCTACAAATCCCCTAACACATCAGCCACCAAACCCGCATACTTCAGCTTCTTCCTATCGAATGCTTCATTTACTACATCCTCAAATGGAACTGTTAACTCTATGAAATAAAATATCCATTTACTTTCAGAGTACACCACCATATCTGGCTTCAGTGTACTTAACGCAATGCATTCTGGGACCTGCAGATTTTTACCTACGGCCACAAGCAATTTCCAATCTCGTGCTTCACTCCATCTACCAATATTTATAGCCTGTGCACTCTCTCGAATATGTTCTCCCTCATGCACAAACCTAACCACTTTGTTTTGCCTGTAATGTTGCTGTTGCGCACCTTCCTGCTAGCGAAAAAACTAGTCATCATTTGCCTTCTCTCTGGTGGTGTGGCATTACTAAAAGCTTTCCATGAATCACCTGACCCAAGGCCTGCTCTTCCACATTGCACCTGGCTAATCACATCCCTTAGAGCTAATGAGCTCCTCAACTAAACTTGTGAGTGGTAGCTCCAGTACCCCTCTCCCATACCATGCCACACTAATTAAACACTGTGGCATCCCTAGCCACTTCCTTTTTTTTATTGCCTTGTTTATAACCCTTTCCATCCTCTCTACTTCTGTGATCAAAGCGTCATAAACTGTCAACGGCCATCTAATACGAGGCAGTGAGCCAAAATGCAAGCACCACAATTTCAACTTCCCTGGCAGACATGATCTATCAATGCTATTAATAGCCTTCACCAACTCAGCCTTTAGTCCCACAAATTGGTCAGTATCATTTAGCGCTCCATTATATCATCTACCTAAACTCTTCACTGGTCTCTCCAGTACTGTAGGAATCATTCCACCTTTCATCCAAATGTTTTCCTTTGAAAACTCAGTTTAGATTTCAGCCTAGCCAACCTTAGATGATCATTTAACTTCCCCAGCAACTGCTGTGTGCAAGGCACAGTTGCTGTAAGCGTCTACAGGTTGTCCATGTAAGCCCTAATTGGGGGAAGCAGAGTACCATCATGCAACAGATTCTAACAGAAAGAAGCCAGATTACTAATTCAGAAGAAAGAAAACACATTAACATGTTGTGTGCACAACTTTTAGTTACTCTGTTAAGCCTGAAATAATCAGACATGTGGGGTGGGATTTGGCAAGTGTATATTGGACAACATCATCTTTTTATGTATATAAAATACCAATACACACATTCATACTGTTCAGAAAGGAGAATATTCAGTGCTCAGTGGGCTGGGTAAATAAGTTACTGAGAGACTTTAAATGCAAAATCAACATGGCATGGTGAGATATGATTAGAGTTGTAGATCATGGTCATCAGAATAGATGGAGGTTAATTTGGAGCAAAACGTCTGAGCACCTGTGTGGAATTTAGAGTTCGAAATTGGTCACAGGTATCAGTTTCAGTAGGGAACAAAGTGCAACACACATTCACACTCATAAAAATGTGAAGCCATGGATAATATTAGCACATTTACAAATCAGTATATAAATGTGTGCAATAAGAGTCAAACACCTGTAAAGGTTTTTCTCACAAATACATACATTGCTTATTGGTCTATTTTTCTTTAATATTTTCAGACAGTCACAATTACATCTGCTTAAATAAGTCTCAAATAATGTTAGGTTTTTTTTTCACAAACAAAGCTTCTGGACACTTTCACTTTTACAGCAAATATCATTTGTGGTGCATAACAGGTTTGTGTATCTGTAAAGTCATGTGCGGACACTGTTCAGAGATCAGCGAACCCTTCTGACCAGTCAGAGGACTTGTTGGGCATGGGTGGAATGCTATTGGTTGATGTCTCCTGGTTCTGTGACTAAGCACCAGGCGTTTAAAACACAAGATCTACAAAATTAAAAAATTCAGAGCAAATTAAATATCAGCTAACACAGTTAACCCTGCTTGAAAGCATTATAATTCAATCATCTCAGATTTTTAGTTTAGTCAAAAGTTCTAGCTTCTTCTACACTTACTGTCCATTCCTCAACTTGACTGACTATACCGGAGGACTTTGTAGTTCCCAGTTACAGACTATAGTCTAGCTGCTGCTTTGCATATACTTATTGCACCCTTTCACCCTTTTCTGCAATGGTCAGGACCCCAGAGAACCATTACACTTGCAGATATAACTTGGGTGGTGGATCATTCTGAGTGCTGCAATGACACTGACATAAAGTTGGTGTGTATTATTCGTGTTGTGCTGGTACACGTGGATCAGACACATCATTCAGGTGGCACGGTTGTCGTGCCCCTGCCACACAGGTCCAGTGTCATGGGGTTGTGGGTTCAATCCTCGCTTCAGATCACTTTGGTTGTGGCGTGTTTCTCTGTGTCTGCAATGGTTTCCTCTGAGTGTTCATGTTTCAGAAAGCAATGCTGGTAAGTGGATTGGCTATACAAAAGTGTTCATGGGTGTGACTGTGTGTGTGTGTGTGTGTGTGTGTGGTGCCCTGTGTGTGGTCCTGCCTTGCACCCAATAATTCCTGAAAGGCTCTGAATCTACTGTGAATGGTTACACCAAAAGAATGAAAGAATAATAGCATTCACTTTTGAATCTGATTATTTGAGAAGGCCAGCGCTGCAGAACCAGAAATCCATAGGGATGTGTTTTCATTGACTATAGACTAAAACTGTCTCATCCCAGTACAAACTAACCCTTATCATAAGCACAAACCTAACCCTAACCCTATCTCCCAGGAAGAAAGATGTGGAATGTGGATGTGGGTGGAGCTGGATGTGATCCGACTCCATCCAGTGGATTTCTATCTCTGCAGTGAAGAGTACTTGGTTTTACTTCAAAACCCTTGATTTTGGTAAATATACTACAATAAGGGTGCAGTGTGTAAGATTTACTAACATCTAGCATATTAAAACTGGTTCTCAGACCTGGTTCTGGTAGGCCACTGCCCTGAATATTTTAGAGATCTAAACAACAACACCTTCTCATTTGGATGTGGGTGAGATTGAGTGAGAGGAAAGCTAAAAAATGCTGGACAGTTGCCCACCAGGAACAGATTTGAGAATTTGCTCTGCCAGTGTTTGGTTTTTCTGTTGTAGGCTACTGTAGAAACACGGTGACCACAACATGGCAGGCTCTGTTGGAAGAGGACATGCTCAGTGTGTAAATATGAAAGGCTAATTCTAAGCTAACATTAATACATGTATCTGAGTTAACGGGATTTTAAAGTAAAGAAAACATGGGTTTGTATACTGGAGTCTATTCCTAATAATATATGCCCCTAAATATTACACACTTCATTTTTAATGTTATAACAACATATAATCTCCAATGATGATTGCAGTAGTATTTAAATGAAACATGTTTTCTAATTCTGCCCATAATATAAATCTAGGATTGGTTCAACATAAAACTAATAATTAGACTTTCCATCATGCTCTGAACTAAATTATAAAATCACGGTCTTGTTTAAGTACAAACAGAGAGTCATGCTCCTTTTATTGTTATAATTAAGACTGTGTGAGTTTATAAAAATCAGACCAGTCATAATCCCTGGAGTTTGTCTCTGGAGTGGAATATTCCCTGGACAATGTGCACCCAGAGCCAGGTTACGGTAATGGTTGTTTTTGTCTGTGCTCATACATGTTTACTTACACACAGTTCATCTCAGTGCATTAATCTACACTATCTGTTATTCTCTGTATTTATGAAGAAAAAAATAAACATATTTTTCTGTTAGTGATTCTAGGCTCAGTCTGTGTGTGGGTTGAGAGGATTAGAAATAAAGGTACATTACCTAAAGGTTTGGAATCAGTATCTGAAGTACCATGTTTGTTTACATAGATACATTTGATATGTGATTTCAATAAGAATTGTTCAATTACAAATTTTAATGTTTATGTCTGATTGTAATTTCCTTTAGTTTCTAGTTTCCTTATGGCCAAGTTGTTATATGTCCATATTTATTTGCCTTGGGTTTTAAACCTAAATGATTAAAAGAACACAGGATGAACAGTAGTACTTTTTTAGCAGCAGCAGTTTCACTGGGCGCAAGGTGGTATCACACCCTGGAGGGGGCGCTAGTCCATCGCAAGGTGACACACAATCACACCTTCACTCACACACTCGCACCTGCGGACAATTTTGAGTCACCAATCCACCTACCAACGTGTGTTTTTGGATCGTGGGAGGAAATAAGAGCGCTCGGAGGAAACCCATGCAGACACAGGGAGAACTCTTATCTCTGGATTTTTAACTTATATTTAGTGTTTAAAAACATTCTTGTTGTTTCCAGAATGTTTCAAATTTGACTTTTAAAATAACTTATGCAGTCCATTCCACAGCAGTTTGTGTGTGTCTGTGTGTGTATGTGTGAAGACATTGAATCTGCATCACATGCTGACCACACTGAGCTGGAAATGGCAGTCTGATAGCACAGTGTGTCTTGGCAGGCTCTTTGGCAGGACTCACTGCTCCCCCGCACCTTCTTTATGATGGATGTGAGGTTTTAATCAGCTGGAGAGTGTCCAGAAATGCCCTCTGCTCTGTGCTGATCCAGGCTGTGCTGTTAATTGGTAACTCTATCAGCCTGAGGACTTGGACTGATGCCCCCACCCAGCATGCCTTCATTTGCACGCATTTAAATAACACCATACCACTAATTGATTTCATGTCCATGCATCGGCAGGCTGTTGTGTGGACCCCAGCTACTTGCTGATGCTCCTCAATATTTTATGAGTGCGCTCAGTTTTTTATTTTAGCACCTGCTGTGGATCGAGTCTTGGCCTGCTGGATTTTGGGAGGGTGTATACTTTGTAATCTTATCTATATATCAATATGCAGGTCAGTCATATGACACGTGAGAGGTGAGAGACAAACCGTTGGCTGTAAACAGCAGGAGACAATATGAGTATGGGTTTATGAGGTGTTGTTTTGGCTGCTGTAGCAGACTTCTCATACTTCACCTTCCATCTCATTTTGCGTCTTTATGAAGGTATGAATAAATCATTTGTCTGACCCAGTGAACATGCTCTCACTTCTATACAGACATGAAACCAGAGATGACTTCCCCCAATGACCCTCAACCTCTAGAAGGGCATCCCCAACAGATTTTTCTCTATTTTTCTATCCTGTGTTTGTTTGGTGAAAGTGAATATCCCAGACATAGAGTAACCTTTGCGTTCCCAGCTTACACAGGCCAGCGTTATAATTCTATTCAGCGAGGCGTATCCTACCTCATCAGTGGTGACTTTTACTTTCTCTTTAATGTGAAGGTTTATCAAGAAGACTAGACCAGCCCACTTTGTAGAGCTTGAATATTGACTGGCCATTAAGTGCGTTTTCATGAATCTAAAATATTCAAAAAATCAAAACGATTGCCAAATAGGCTAATAAACATCATAATACACTATTACCTCATAATAATAGTATAATAATAATAATAATAATAATAATAATAATAAATAATACCCCTTATCTATTTAGTGTAAACAATGTATTTATTCACATATTTTGTGTCTTGTATCTCCTAGGCGAATGAACACAAACAGCTTGGCAGAGAGGTGTAGCTGGACTGAGTAAACTAAATATATAATAGACTAAATATTTCATTTATATCATTTTTCATATCATATCAATATATAATTTTTTCTGTCAGGGTTAAATTAAGGGTATATTAAGTTTAGTATAATTACGTTGTTCTGAAGTGGGATGTCAGAAAAGTAAATTGCTTGTATATTCCAGTGTGCTGTTATTGTAATAAATGATTCAGTAAATGCCTGCTTTTGCTACTGTGGTGGGTGTAGTTGTGGGAAAAATATAAAACATCATCTGATATCATATGATGATAGCTGTATTTATGCTCATGCTTCAATGACTGTTACTGCTGTCTGTTATTTGCTCATACATGACGTAACCAGTTATAGAGCTTCAGAGACTCTGTTACAATTAATTTAATTACATTTAATGTTTTTTCTTACACTTATTTGTGTCACTGGCCCATAGCAACCTTTCTGACTATTATTTTTATTAAAGCTGAAAGGATGATATTCAGTAACTAAGTGATAATATCTGCAGGTGTGTTGGCATTGTGGTGCTGATCAGGGCAGAGGACTTAAGAAAATGAGCAGTGCCCAAGCAGCCAGTGTGCAGCTGTCTCTTTCTGAAGGTGTTCTTGTAACTTAAGAAACACATGCACCATATGGCAAAGAGCTGAACAACAGCAGTGGGCCTTAACCAACCCCAAGGATAGAGTACATACACAATAAGGATCAGGGGTTGTCATACCCTCAGAAATAAAAGAAGAGATTCCATAAAATCCTGGAAAAAATGGGTTTTGTGTTGGGCTGATTTGTCAATACTTTGTCCAAATACAACTTTCTTGACTGTGGTTACCTATGCATGCATGAATGTGTGTGTGTGTGTGTGTATGTGTGTGTGTGTGTGTGTGTGTGTGGGTGTGGGTGTGTAGTAAGCTGTATGTGTCACACACATTAGCATGCAGACCTATCCATGTCAAGTCCAGACTTGGTACTATGTACAAACTATGTATGTATCCATTTTGAAATGAAATGAAGTTTTCACCTGAATTACAATTCATTCCTTAGCAGAAAGGCACTTTGTTTTTCCATTTCAGAGTCTCGTCCTGTCTTGACTTTATCTGTCATTACATCTGTGTTCAGGAATATCATGAATGAATCAAGATGAATATACAATTACAGTAAGATGTTGTTATTGGCATTGAATGCTGAAAGACAAGACCACATCAAACCTTATTATGATGCTCTTCATCAAGTCTTGTCCTCACTTCACACTTTTCGTTCATTCACCTGTTTGCGGATTGTGGCTGTGTTTGCTTTGTTTGCTGCTGTAATTGTGCTCTTTTAAAAGTCAGATCTGAGCTCGTGCATTTCAAACAAGGGGCTTCAAAGGGAGTAGCCTGTGTTCCTGAGGGGTCATCAAACGAGTGTGTGGGTTGTGTATATATGTATGTGTGTGTGTGTGCATGCTGGGCAGCTGAGAGCTCATTGCTAGATCTCTGGACACTCCAGCATGTGTAGAGCTCTTGACACAGTGAGCTTTCGGCTTTGTGCCTAAAACTGAAGCCATTGACATGCTCTCTCACCACTGATGGTCCAATTTTCGAAAATTGCACTGAAGAAAAGAAGCGGGATTGGGTAGAACACAGCAGGCTCACTGAGAACATTATTGGAGGAACTGGAAGTAGATTTTGGCTCAAACTTACAGTGGCTTACTCATAAGCTGCTTTTTCTAAATGTGTTTGAGGGCAGAATGTAGCTAGAAGAGAAGCCATTCCATGCACTTCGAAGCTTGTATTATTCAAACACTCCTCTTTATGGCAAATGACCAAAGGTCTCATCAGGTAATGAGAGGTTGTTATTGCTGGTATTACTGTGTCACATAAAGGGGCAATATTCGCGAGAGTAAATGGATATGGTTATGATTTCAGAATACTCTGTCCTGCTAAATTTTCTGTAAAACAATACATGCAGCATTCTGCATTCTGTCCCATACTCCATCATCAATTGCATGGATTTTAGCAGCAGGTGTAGAAATGATGAAAGGCTTTAATGAATGACACTTTATTTGTGTGATCTAGTAAATGTGACAAATAACAAAGAGTTTCAGTTTCTGGTGCTGTTTATTCTGCTCTCACCTACCATTAATTTCCCTGATGATT